>NW_025243403.1:0-564 GCF_018294505.1 Triticum aestivum
CCCAGTTTGTACACGAGGTGCGTCCAGTTTTCGCCGTGACCCTCTCTACTCTTTTGCTCATACTATGCGGCCGAAATGATGATACCATGCCAAGTTCCAACATTTTCAGAGTTCATTTTGTAGTGATTTTCAATTTCACCGTCATTTAGCTCCCTAAACAAATCGGTAAATGACTGAAAAACAGCAAATGATGTCAGAACGTGTTGGAAATTGATGACGTCGCTTTGAAAGATGCATACTGAACGCAAAAATAGGCTGGAGTACAAATAAGTTTAAAAAACATTGAAGTGCCCGTGTAACAGATGAGTTCTCGTCCGAAACCCTGATACTCCGAAAGAGATTGTCCAGTTTGGACACGAGGTGCGTCCAGTTTTTGCCGTGACCCTCTCTACTCTTTTGCACATGCTATGCGGGTGAAATGATGATACCATGCCAAGTTCCAACATTTTCAAAGTTCGTTTTGTAGTGATTTTCAATTTCACCGTCATTTAGCTCCCTAAACAAATCAGTAAATGACTGAAAAATAGCAAATGATGTCAGAACGTGTTGGAAATTGATGACGTC
>NW_025243403.1:574-953 GCF_018294505.1 Triticum aestivum
AGATGAGTTCTCGTCCGTAACCCTGATACTCCGAAAGAGATTGTCCAGTTTGTACACGAGGTGCGTCCAGTTTTCACCGTGACCCTCTCTACTCTTTTGCACATGCTATGCGGGCGAAATGATGATACCATGCCAAGTTCCAACATTTTCAGAGTTCGTTTTGTAGTGATTTTCAATTTCACCGTCATTTAGCTCCCTAAACAAATCGGTAAATGACTAAAAAACAGCAAATGATGTCAGAACGTGTTGGAAATTGATGACGTCGCTTTGAAAGATGCATACTGAATGCAAAAATAGGCTGTAGTTTAAATAAGTTTAAAAAACATTGAAGTGCCCGTGTAACAGATGAGTTCTCGCCTCAAACTCTGATACTCCGAAA
>NW_025243403.1:963-2044 GCF_018294505.1 Triticum aestivum
GATACCATGCCAAGTTCCAACATTTTCAGAGTTCGTTTTGTAGTGATTTTAAATTTCACCGTCATTTAGCTCCCTAAACAAATTGGTAAATGACTGAAAAACAGCAAATGATGTCAGAATGTGTTGGAAATTGATGACGTCGCTTTGAAAGATGCATACTGAATGCAAAAATAGGCTGGAGTTCAAATAAGTTTAAAAAACATTGAAGGGCCCATGTAACAGAGGAGTTCTTGTCCGAAACCCTGATACTCCGAAAGAGATTGTCCAGTTTGTACACGAGGTGCGTCCAGTTTTCGCCGTGACCCTCTCTACTCTTTTGCTCATGCTATGCGGGCGAAATGATGATACCATACAAAGTTCCAACATTTTCAGAGTTCATTTTGTAGTGATTTTCAATTTCACCGTCATTTAGCTCCCTAAACAAATCGGTAAATGACTGAAAAACAACAAATGATGTTAGAACATGTTGGAAATTGATGACGTCGATTTGAATGATGCATACTGAATGCAAAAATAGGCTGGCGTTCAAATAAGTTTAAAAAACATTGAAGTGCCCGTGTAACAGATGAGTTCTCGTCCGAAACCCTGATACTCCGAAAGAGATTGTCCAGTTTGGACACGAAGTGCGTCCAGTTTTCGCCGTGACCCTCTCTACTCTTTTGCACATGCTATGCGGGCGAAATGATGATACCATGCAAAGTTCCAACATATTCAGAGTTTATTTTGTAGTGATTTTGAATTTCACCTTCATTTAGCTCCCTAAACAAATCGGTAAATGACTGAAAAACAGCAAATGATGTCAGAACATGTTGGAAATTGATGACGTCGCTTTGAATGATGCATACTGAACGCAAAAATAGGCTAGAGTTTAAATAAGTTTAAAAAACATTGAAGTGCCCGTGTAACAGATGAGTTCTCGTCCGAAACCCTGATACTACGAAAGAGATTGCCCAGTTTGTACACGAGGTGTGTCCAGTGTTCGCCGTGACCCTCTCTACTCATTTGCACGTGCTATGCGGGCGAAATGATGATACCATGCCAAGTTCCAACATTTTCAGAGTTCATTTTGTAGTGATTTTCA
>NW_025243403.1:2054-2930 GCF_018294505.1 Triticum aestivum
AATTTCACCGTCATTTAGCTCCCTAAACAAATCGGTAAATGACTGAAAAACAGCAAATGATGTCAGAACGTGTTGGAAATTGATGACGTTGCTTTGAAAGATGAATACTGAACGCAAAAATAGGCTGGAGTTCAAATAAGTTTAAAAAACATTGAAGTACCCGTGTAACAAATGAGTTCTCGTCCGAATCCCTGATACTCCGAAAGAGATTGTCCAGTTTGTACACGAGGTGCGTCCAGTTTTCGCCGTGACCCTCTCTACTCTTTTGCACATGCTATGCGGGCGAAATGATGATACCATGCCAAGAACATTTTCAGAGTTTATTTTGTAGTGATTTTCAATTTCACCATCATTTAGCTCCCTAAACAAATCGGTAAATGACTGAAAAACAGCAAATGATGTCAGAACCTGTTGGAAATTGATGACGTCGCTTTGAATGATGCATACTGAACGCAAAAATAGGGTGGAGTTTAAATAAGTTTAAAAAACATTGCAGTGCCCGTGTAACAGATGAGTTCTCGTCCGAAACCCTGATACTCCGAAAGAGATTGCCCAGTTTCTACACGAGGTGTGTCCAGTTTTCGCCGTGACCCTCTCTACTCTTTTGCACATGCTATGCGGGCGAAATGATGATACCATGCCAAGTTCCAACATTTTCAGAGTTCATTTCGTAGTGATTTTCAATTTCACCGTCATTTAGCTCCCTAAACAAATTGGTAAATGACTGAAAAACAGCAAATGATGTCAGAACGTGTTGGAAATTGATGACGTCACTTTGAATGATGCATACTGAACGCAAAAATAGGCTGGAGTTCAAATAACTTTAAAAAACATTGAAGTGCCCGTGTAACAGATGAGTTCTCGTCCGAATCTCTG
>NW_025243404.1:0-2929 GCF_018294505.1 Triticum aestivum
ATATTAATCTGTCAATTTTATTAAGTTTCATCCTAGAGCATCAATAGATAAGTATACAGTCTTTGTGTCTACAGAGACATGTGTCTATAGTTTCCTCACTTGGATTAGATGATTACTAGTGTTGCCAACCAGAATTTTTATGCCCTTAAATATACTTACCAAAACCAGGAGAAGAACGTGGATCAGAGTTTTATGGTAATTTTGTAAATAAGAGTTACTGTTGCCAATTGTCCTAAATTAGAACTGCTAAAGAATCCAAATTAATGAGTTTGCATTGTACATTTGCTTTACAGAAAGCAAGAACAAGTGCATGGTCCCGAATGTATACAAAATGCTGCTCTCACCTGTCTTGGTTGTGTATAAGTGTGCTGCTAGTCACTGAAAAAACTTGGGACAATATAGTGGTTAATTCCCCTTTTACATGAGCTGTTTGTTTGCTAGATAACTATTTTTTTGGTTCTACAAATATAATAGTGTGAAGAGTGTAATTTATGAACTTGATTTTGTTAACTGTACATGCATTTTCTGTTTGATCCACCAATGCATCATTTCCTGCTCATTATGGTGAATTTATGGCTTTAATAGGTACCAAGGGCTCAAACTTGTGCCTTCTCGACGAAAAGTTGGCATACTCATAGAGTAAAGAAAGGACAACTACCAAGTTGTTCATTCTGGAGTATGAGCAAACTATGAAAGGCAACCTTGTGGAAATGTCTCTAGAAGAGTTTATTAGCAGGTTTGCTTTTACCTACTAGATAGTTTAATGATTTTAGGTTACATTCTTATTGATCAATCACTGCTTAGCTTATAAAATAAGACTATTGTATGTTACATATTGACATAAAATGATGCCCTTTAGAATTTGTGGCTCTTGCTTAATAGGCACTAGTAGAAAACAGGGCTTTGGTTCGGGCCTGGCCAGCCCATTAGTCCCGGTTCAGTCACGAACCGGGACCCATGGGGGTATACGTCCCGGTTCGTGAGCCCGGGGGGCCGGCCGGGGTCTCGTAGACATTGGTCCCGGTTCGTCTGAACCCATTTGTCTCGGTTCACTACTAGGAAAAGGGCTACTAATGGCGCATCACTTTTGCCTACTAATGGCGTACTACTGGTGCGTCATTAGTATCACGCCACTAGTATTTCTTACTAATGGCGCACCACCGGTGCGTCATTAGTATCTGGTATACTAATGGCGCACCACACAGTGCGCCATTAGTATAGAACACCATGCGCCATTAGTATCTGGCATACTAATGGCGCACTGTTGGGTGATGCGCCATTAGTACGAATATTAGTTTTTTTTACTTTTCTGAATTTTGCACAGGTTACAAAATATATTATTGGACAGAATATAGACAGCACCCCACAGCAAGAGCAGATTCATCGAATACAATAGAAGATTAGTCTTCGAATACAATTCATCATATTAGTCTCCGAATTCAAAAGACCGAACAAAGATAGAACATTACAAGTCTCGAGACCGCGAGTAGCGAGTTTGTCGGAAGTAATACTAATCCTAACAAGTCCTACTAATCATCATCATACAACTTCTACTTGTTATTAATAGCAAGTCATACGATCATCATCTTGATAGTCATCAAACCAACCCTACTTAATTGTTCTTAGCACATGATCATTAGTATTAGGCAGGACCTAAATACCCTATTTAAGCTAAAATAGCATAAAACAATATAGACCCTGATTCTCCATTATGGAGAATGGAAAACATCCTGTCTCCAATTCTTGCGCTTCGCTTCCTTTTGCTTCCAAGAACCTCCTTACGACTGTCCATACATTTTTTCCATCCTTTGATTTTCATGTCTCCACTTCTTTTAGAAATCTCGTATGGACAGTTGAGATTCGTAGGATGACCTGGCTGTATGTTCAAAACATTAAGACTACCTTTCTTATACATCAAATGAGGCACACAATTCTCTAGGATTATCTGTTGAAAAACATAGTAATAACTTCATAGTTAGCAATGATATACTAGTTTTAGAAGTATGCAAAAGATGCACGGATGTCGTAATAGTAAAAATCTTACCAGGGTATCTCCATGGTAGTTACCGTAGTTGAACACATGCACTAGTGGCACGTATTTACCATAATGTTGAGGAGTTTGATTGTGGATATTGTAATTCTCAATGCTAGTACAAAATCCGACCAGATGATTTTTCTCCTTGTAAGTTGTTAATTCAGAGCCATCGGTGTAGTGGGTTTTGTCTACCATCTCCCGCACATTCTTTGAACAATAAAAATAAGCTGTCAATGGAAATAAGTTGTCAACTATTTTGAAATAAACAATATAAATTAGCTAATAACTATGTTTGAGAAACTCACATAGCGGTAGAACTGGAGGCGTATCAACAAGGACCCAAATGTCCATATTGTCTTGGTTGATGTCAGGATTACCAAGATCCATGGTGATAAGCATACCCTCATCAAAACCATACATCTTGCAAAATGCTTCCCAATTTTTGCAACCAAAATGGGTTACGCTCTTAGAATTATATAGATTTACTTCAAAGTCCACATCGTGATGAGTCCTTAGGTGAATTTTCTTTGTTTCAGAAATTTCATGGTCTTTAAAATCCATCCTCTCCAAGACATAGCGTCTTGCATGGCATGGGATAAGCTATACTCGAATTGTAAAAGATGAAAATTACACATTGAAATAGTTGAAGTCATGCTTAATTATGAAAATAACACTTGTCGTCGTTGTGTACCGTTTCAACTTCGAAGGTCTCCTCGAGCTTAATGCTAAAGCGCCGATCATCGTCCAGGTGAGGCATGTCGCACAGACCTCGATCGTCGTGGCACCAGTCGCACTCCTCCGGGAGACTTTCATCGTCCGATGACGACATATCCTACGTTCATAATTCAAAACTACATCATTTAGGGTTTGTCGACACAGAGGCATCCTAAAAGC
>NW_025243405.1:0-2929 GCF_018294505.1 Triticum aestivum
CTCACAACCACCCTCACGATTGATCTAGCCTTGGCCACGCGCAAGGGCTAACCGTAGTCTCCGATCTCGACGACTTTGTACACTCCATCAATATAAAGATCCAACAAGCAGCATGTAGGGTTTCCTTTACAAAGGCCTGAAGCTGGGTAAATCTGTGTCTTGTGTTTCACACCTCATGTTTAGATCGTCGATTCCACCGGTAGACATGATTCATCAAAATCCTAAGTCCACAACTGTGGGCATTGCCGAGGTACTCCCTCGTCAATTGGCGCCGTCTGTGGGAATTTCGTCTACTTGACCCATGGAGTCTCTGATCCTCATCTCGACGAATGGCGGTTCGTCGACTCTTGCGGAGCAGATCTTCTTCGGCTCCCTCGAGTTCATGCCACACACCCTGGCGCAATGCACCGTGTTCAGCACCCTCCACGAGGGTATCGATCTGACTTTCGGGAGCCTCCGCTTCCACATCAACATCATCGGGTCCGTTCAACTTCGTACTCGGATCACGTCGGGTATGGATACGCTGGTCACGCCAGCCCCTGCACCAGCATCACCCCCATCGTCGGGTGGACCGCGGAGGATCTCGTCCCCTCGCGCCGAAGATTTCGTCGACACCCGCCTCATCGACATCTCATCCACTCCATGTCTCTAGTGCGCTGCCGTTATCAGAGGCGACAGGAGTCCACATCAAGATTGGAACCCATGCCGCACCGTGCCGCGGGTTGCGGGGTTGAGCCGAGCCAAGGACAGAGCTATGTACGTTGTCTATATTTTTGCTGCTCGGGAAAAATTAATGAGTCATTAATTAATAATCAACGGACGAGTTAATTACTGAACCGTTTCTGATTCTTTTGGATCGTGACGACTCGGATGTGGGGTTTACTCCCACGACCTACCCGGCCCGCACTATATAGTCAGGCAGACATTTACTCTAGTAGCCGCCGCTTCGTATGGTTTCTCACCACCGTTCCAGATCATTGCGCCGCCAAGCTAGTCTTCTCCATCCCTCCTTTCGGCATGCACAGGGAGAAGGGATAGTAGGCCTCCGGAACCCCGCCTCTCGTGATCCTGTATGGGAGAGGGGCGATCAGGTTTTTGGGGAGCGCACTTGCGCGACTGCTGGCAGCGACGACTTCGCAAACGACGACTTCTTCCCCGACCTCGGCAACCTCATCCTCGACGACATGGGCGACAACGTCAACGCCGGCAGTGCTGCACCCGCTGCACCGTATGTGATTTTATCCTTCCTATTCGAGATCGTGGTAGAATTCATGTTTCTAGTATGTGCCCTAGATGTCATTTGTTCATCTACTATGCTAGTTCGCATGATTAGTTTAATCTCTTCTAGTGCTGTCATGATTTATCATCTGTTTATTTGGATTAAAACTCATAGTAATTTGCTCATATTTCCAACAAGCTTCACCGACAGGGATGGGGTCAAGAGGTCTACGCACTCCATGAGGGACTGCCGCTCCTTCCAAAGGTGCGCGGAAGCTTACATACAGGTGAACCACTTGGTTCATTTGCAATAATAAATGGTGAACACTATAGCCCATACTGAGCTAAAGAGCTAGCTCCCTCCAATCAATTCTTCAACGGGGTTCAAAATTTACTTGATTCTTTGTTTCTTCTCTTTGATATCCTCGAGCAGAACATGGACATCAACAAGAATGTTGATAGCATAAACAGGCTAAAATAGGTTTTTAGCTCTTGCTTTCCGAAGTCAATACTCTTCAGAAAATTATGACATTCCTAGTACAAATGGAGGTGCTCACAAAGACTTGCATGATCATGCAACTGTTACTTGCACTTTTTCCCTCTTATTATTCTTCATGTATCATGCAAATGAAAAGCAGAAATACCTTTTTATATCAGTATTATCGCTCTTCTTGAGAAGTACTAGTACCGATGATAACACAAAGAGCTCCAAGAAGACTAGATGATTTGGGAAAACAGCAGATTTCAGCAACTAATTTGGTCCTTGAGAAAAAATTGTGATTGACACGTCTTAGAAATAGGTTCACATTTAACGTCAAAATTGACTTATCATGAGGACCTGACATGCTCAAGACCCAGCTGCCTCCTGATCAGCTCCACCTCTAGGTTCTCCTCCATCAAATCTTTCTCATCAAACGGAAGCTTTAGATTTAGAGCCTGGGAAACAACATTTCTTGCTTCATCTTTCTTGAACCTGATCAGTTGTTGCATTCATCTGTTTTCCAACAAATCGAACACACAAACTTGAGCATTAAGAATACTAATATAAACACTAGAGCTAATCAACTCTAGACAAGGCACAGAATAAGATCAGATGATGCCCAACAAACTTCATATGGATCTTTAACTCACCAGAATATAGATGAGTATCACAGACTTGATTGATTGTTTTCTGAAATCACAAACTGCATGGTATATAAAGAAAAAGAGACAGTAAATAATATGCATAGGATACTAGAAATACAATTGGCAAAAAAATACAGCTGAAAAATTATTTTCCATGGAAAACAAATAATTATTTTCATGCAATTACTTTGGTACTGACACAAATAATTAGAATGGATACCTGGGTTTGGTTGATAAATGATTCGCAGAATTAAGTGATACAACACTTCAGTAAATGGAACAAAGACTAAAAAGGTTGAAGGTCATATCATCTACATACACCAATGGTTGTTGGGCTTTTCATGTGTACTAGTTGTGTCACCGACATTGGCAAATTGTTCAAACATCAACCTGCTTCATAACTAACATAATTTGATGATTCTAATTTCCATTTCAGTGATGCTTGTCAGTAAGGTAAATATGCAGGAAATTCAAAGCAGAACCAGAGCATCATGTTGCACGACCAATCTCCATCACGAATGCTTTCCTGGGTCTCTTGCTGCATAAGGGCTCATCTAATTAGGTGCTCATGTCTGCTAGGAAATTA
>NW_025243406.1:0-2929 GCF_018294505.1 Triticum aestivum
ATGGGTGTTCGATTCATCACAGTGTAACTAGATTATTGACTCTAGTGCAAGTGGGAGACTATTGGAAATATGCCCTAGAGGCAATAATAAAATGATTATTATTATATTTCCTTGTTCATGATAATTGTCTATTGTTCATGCTATAATTGTATTAACCGGAAACAGTGATACATGTGTGAATACATAGACCACAACATGTCCCTAGTGAGCCTCTAGTTGACTAGCTCGTTGATCAACAGATAGTCATGGTTTCCTGACTATGGACATTGGATGTCAGTGATAACGTGATCACAACATTAGGAGAATGATGTGATGGACAAGACCCAATCCTAAGCATCGCACAAGATCGTGTAGTTCGTTTGCTAAAGCTTTTCTAATGTCGAGTATCGGTTTCTTAGACCATGAGATTGTGTAACTCCCGGATACCGTAGGAGTGCTTTGGGTGTACCAAACGTCAGAACATAACTGGGTGACTACAAAGGTGCACTACAGGTATCTCCAAAAGTGTCTGTTGGGCTAGCACGAATCAAGACTGGGATTTGTCACTCCGTATGACGGAGAGGTATCTCCGGGCCCACTCGGTAATGCATCATCATAATGAGCTCAGTGTGACCAAGTGGTTGGTCACGTGATCATGCATTATGGAATGAGTAAAGTGACTTGCCGGAAACGACATTGAACGAGGTATTGGGATACCAACGATCGAATCTCGGGCAAGTAACGTACCGTGTGACAAAGGGAATTGTATACGGGATTACTTGAATAATCGACATCGTGGTTCATCCGATGAGATCATCGAGGAACATGTGGGGGACAACATGGGTATCCAGATTCCGCTGCTGGTTATTGGCCGGAGAGCTGTCTCGGTCATGTCTGCGTGATTCCCGAACCCGTAGGGTATACACACTTAAGGTTCGGTGACGCTAGGGTTATTAGGAAGACTTGTATGTGATTACCGAATGTTGATCGGAGTCCCGGATGAGATCCCGGACGTCACGAGGAGTTCCGAAATGGTCCGGAGGTGAAGATTAATATATGGGAAGTTTTAATACGGTCACCGGAAAAGTTCGGAGGCATACCGGTATTGTATAGGGGCCACCGGAAGGGTTCCAGGGGTCCACCAGGAGGGCCCACCTCTCCCGGAGGGCCTCATGGGCCGTAGAGGGAAGGGAACCAGCCCTTAGAGGGCTGGGCGCATCCCCCCTTGGGCCCATGCACCTAGGGTTGGGGGGGGGAACCCTAAAGGGGGCGCCCCCTTGCTTGGGGGGCAAGCCCCCCCCCCTTGGCCGTCGCCCCCCTCCTCTAGATCTCATCTAGAGGGGGCCGGCCCCCTTCCTCCTCCCCCTATAAATAGAGGGCCGAGAGGAGGGCTGCACACACACCTCCAAGTCGCAGCCCCTCCCCTCCCCAACACCTCTCCTCCTCCGTCATAGCTTGGCGAAGCCCTACCGGAGTACTGCCTCTCCATCACCACCACGCCGTCGTGCTGCTGCTGGAGCCCTCTTACTCAACCTCTCCCTCCTCCTTGCTGGATCAAGGCGCGGGAGACGTCTCTGCTCCGTACATGTGTTGAACGCGGAGGTGCCGTCCGTTCGGTGCTAGGATCATTGGTGATTTGGATCACGACGAGTACGACTCCATCAACCCCGTTCTCTTGAGCGCTTCCGCTCATGATCTACAAGGGTATGTAGATGCACTCCTCTCTCTCTCTCGTTTCTAGATGACTCCATAGATTGATCTTGGTGATGCGTAGAAAATTTTAAATTTCTACTACGATCCCCAACAGTTGAAGATGAGCTGCGTGGTACTCGCGGCGGCTTTCGAAGGAGATGGCATGGGAGTAGAGTTCTCCCAAGGTCATGACGTTGATGCGAGTCATGATGGCAGTGATGAGGGGCTCGTACTCGTTGTCGAGCCCGGTGATGAAGGCGGTGATGATGTCCTCCTGGCACATGGGACGGCCCGCGACGGCGAGCTGATCTGCATTGGAGCGGATCTTGGCGATATAGTCCACCATGGAGAGGTTGCCCTTGCGGAAGTTCATCATGTCCATCTTGATCTGCACCACACTGGCACAGCAGTGGGTAACATACATCTCCTCGAGGTGCGCCCAGATGGCGCGGGAGGTGTCGAAGAGATGGACCTGCTGAAGCACATCATCGGTGAGCGAGGCAAGAAGATAGCTCAGGATGATCTGATCCTGACGGAACCAGGCAGCATACTCCGGGTTAGGAGCGCCCCCCCCCTTGTCATGAGCTGGGATGATGCAAGGAGGAGTAGGGGTGGTGCCCTCGACATAGCCAAGTGACACCGGCGATGCGAAGGGGAGGAAGGATCTGTGCTTTCCAGAGGAGGAAGTTGGAGGGGGTAAGCTTGGCAGTAATGAGGCTAGCAGAGGGTTGGGGAACAGCGGAAGATGTCGGCGCCGAGAGCCCAGAGGGCATGGGCAGAGAAGCCAGGGTCGAGGAAGTCATGGCGCCGGAGGAAGGAGAACCCATCGAGCAGTTATGCGAGATGGCCTGATACCATGTGAAACAAAGAGAGAAGAGATTGGATCGACACACCTAATGCGGTGGTCTCAGGATCATTATATAGGGCGCCTCTAGGGCTGCCGCTAGGGTTTACAGGAGGATAAGTACAGGTTGTTATACAAGATAACTACAATCCTAGATACTAACCGTATCTGATAACTATACAGTTTAACACACCTAACTAAGAATAAGATGAGTATATGGGTTTTCTATTACTATGCATTGAAATCAAACTATAACTTTTTGTCCAATCACATCAAAATGTATAATTCTATAGTTTCTTGAATACTATATTTCTCTATCTTTCTATATGCGACAAAATATTGAGATGTATTATGCTTACATGTGCAGAAATAAAATATTTTAGAGGCCGTTGCAACGCACGGGCATTGAACTAG
>NW_025243407.1:0-2929 GCF_018294505.1 Triticum aestivum
AGCCCATACCCCCTTCACTTTTTGGTCTCGTCATCTTATCCCAAGCCAGCCAATGCGTTCTTTTCCTATTCTCTTCATCGCCCCACCAAAAATTCCTGATAATCTGGGATAACTCCTCACACAGTGAAGCGGGGAATTTAAAAATACCCATTGCAAACACGGGAATAGCTTGATCTGGATTTCTTTCGCTCCGCTCGAAGCATATTTGTCAATATAATCTGAAACCCGCTTGAGCACCTTATCTTTGGTGGATTGAAACTTACGTGTCTATTCTGGTTATCCTTAAAATCACGATTGATGGTTTTGAGGATATTTTCTAGATATTAGAATCGTGAATAGTATTCAGCTAGATCGTCAAGCCAGTTGCATGGTTATTAGTCAATTGACGATTTATGTTTTTAAGGCTATTTTGTATTTTGGGTGTATCCTCCTAAACTTTAGTGCTTGCAAGTAATGTCATATTTAAGGCACTCGACGAATATATATCATTTTTCTCCGTGGCGGCTAGAACCCTAGCCGCCGCCAGGAGAGCCGCATCTTTCGGCGCCGTCCTCCAGCGGCTCCCCTCCGCCGGCGACCTCGATCGTCGGTGGTGAGGGGCTCGCCGGATCCTCATGAGTGGATCATTTTTACTTCCTTGTAGTCTAGAATTTTAGGTTGTTCATCGTCTTGCTTCGACGGCGACGATGATGGGGATGAATAAAGATTCTTTAGATTCTTTCCTCATGAGCTATCGGTCCTATGGTTGGGGATGGATTTGGAAACCAGTCTCTTCAAGCAAGGATGGCGTGGCAGAGGCAGCATCCTGGTGGTGGACCTATGTCCTCGAGGTCCATCGTTGCGACGGTGTTTGCTCCAGCATCGGCGCGGAGCTTGGGAGGTAGTCCAGGAGTGGATGCAGATTGTGCTCTGCATCGACGACATCTGGAAGACAGAACATGTGCTGCATTCGTGGTTCGTGGATGGCAGGTATGGTTTCCTCCTTCGGCGTCTTAGTCGTGGTGGGGTGCCAGATCTGGAGTTCGATGGCGTGTCCGGGGTGTTGCCCCGGTCTGATTCGTTCAGTGGCAATGGCTTCACTTTCGGTGAGCCACCTTGGAGGTCCTAAAAGTTGCATATCAGCGATGGAGCCGCGTCGAGCTCGGTAAGGAGGTGATCCGTCATTCTTTTCTTCGGTGGCTTCTATGGTGGTGCCGGAGGCAGGAGACTCGCGTTGGTGTCATGCTCAGATATGTTCTGCTATCTTTTCAATTTTGTCAGGTTGGTCCTTATGTGACTTGTACCTTGTTCCTTATGATATGAATGAGACACGTATTACCATGAAAAAAAATGTCGTATTTTCATTGTTCTTTCTCTCACGTGAATCTACTGATGTGTGTGTTGGTATTCATCTAGTTTATATTCAAATTTTACTTAACAAGCAAAGTTGCGAGGGCAACATCGTAAGTGTGCTAATGGTGGTTGAAAATAGAGTTTTGGAGTTTACACATCTTGTTCCGTACAGATGCCCATATTTTCATGTACATCAAGCAATTTTACATAAAAACTTTTACATAAAATTCAATAAGGAATTAGTCTGAAGCTAAATTAAATCCTGAATAGGTGAAAGTCTTATATCAGACTGATTGGAACCACGTAATGGAGGGGGAACAATTTGCCACGCCGAGCTTCAAGTAGAGAACACCGAAAACCCTTCTGCCAAAGGCGACGCCGAGCTATCGATGAGTGTTAACTGAGCATCAAGTAAGGGGATGACGAGCTGCTACTACAGGCAATGTCTGGAGCAGGGCGTTGCTGCGGCAACGATGCTATGAGGATGATGGCCCGCGTTTGAACAATGTTTTTTCCACATAATTTTCTTTAGGGACTTACGGGAGATAGAGAAGGGAAGATGAGTTAGCTTTCATTTCCTGATTGCAAACAAAAATTATTTCATTTGTTTATGGTGTGAAATGTTCTTCACTATAAGACGAGAATAAAGGCTTAAAACATCTGCCAGAATGATTATATTTGTTATCATAGAGAGAAAGAATATATAGGTATGCCTCTACTTATTTTCATCCTCTCTTCCCTGCTTGGACTACCTCTGTATTCTTGGTCCAATAGGAATTTGCGACACGTTTGGTTGGCTGGAAAACCCCTGCTTCCGATTGCAGCGCTTTTGGGAAAACAGTAGCAGCCGTTTGGTTCAGTCGCTCTGTTTTCTGTTACGATGCTATCTGATACGGGGCTTCACATCTGCGAAAACGACCGATCTGGCCGGATACAGAATCCCCTCTAGTCGGGATGGGCTCTCCTGCTAGGATCCCTGCACGCACTATCGTGTAGGGCCAACCAGCGGCCAACACGTGGCCTGGTGGACCCCATCACTAAAACAACCAGCCCGTATTTCTCTAATTACATAAAATCAGTAAAACTGCCTTTCTTTCTCGCGCGTATCAACAGATTGCCGCCAAAATCGCCAACATCCTTTCTCCTATCTATCTACTCCATTGTGGATCACACGAGAATAGATCAGGATCGATAGAGAATTGCCCTCTCACGTGGATCAGCATGTACGGTGTTCTTCGGCATGGAAGGAGCTCCTGCGACTTCAACCATAGGTTTGTTGTTGTGTCTTGAATCTGCAAATTATCAACACTCTCATCATATGAAGGAGACAAGATTAAACAGAAACAAAGGAAGAGCTTAATTTATGACATGCAAATTAATCCTTGAGACTTAGCTCCACGTACTTCATCTTCCATAGGTCTGTTTCTTGTGTCTTCTTTGCCAATTGTAATGATAGAGATTATTGTATCTAAGAAAAAGGACAATGTTTTGCTAATGCTCCTATGAATACAGTGTGATATTTGGCATAATATGTTGTCCCATCTTCAAGTGTTGTTCAGGTTTCACTACAACAGGACTCTGAATATTGTGTTTTTTT
>NW_025243408.1:0-2929 GCF_018294505.1 Triticum aestivum
AAATTTGAACTGAGGGAAATTGGAAGCCTCAAAACTTAAATAAAAGAGGGGCAAAGAACCCTGGAAAATGCATTCAATGTTCCAAAATGGCCTTAAATAATGTTGGTTATATTTTGGCAAGGGTTTTGCACCAAACCAAAAATAATGAACATTTTGAGGAATATTTTGAGCACTGAATTTAAATCATTATTGTATTTGAATTTGGAATTATATTCATAATATATGGGATATATTTTCAAATAACTCTGAAATGCTTTATGTGCTGTTGGAAAAGTCCATCTAGCAAATAAAAATATTCAGAGGAGTTTTTGGCATTGTTTGAATTTGTTTAAATTCAAAACAATGCCAAAACAAATTTAAAAAAAATAGAAAACAGAAATATAAAAAAAAAGAGAGAGAGAGCCCACCTGGACTTACCTGGTGCTCACCTCTCAGCCAACCGGCCCAGCTCCTGTGCTGGCAGCCCACCGGTGCGGCCCAGCCCACCAGGCGTCCCCCCCTGTCGTCTTCCCCGCGCCAGTAGGCAGCGCGCGTGGCCGACGGGCACCGACGCTGCCTCGGCCACCTCCTGCTTCCCCGGCCACCTCCTGCTTCCACCGCGACGCCACGGCCCTTCTAGCATCGCCACGCAGCCCCTGGCTCCCTCTCTGTCACCCTCCTCGCTCCTCCCCCCCTCCTCTGTTTCTTGCACGCAGCCACTGAGCGGAGCTCGTCGCCGCCGTCCACTGCCACCATGGCCACCGGGCCTCCCTCGCTTCCCCGACTAGCCCACAAGCTCCGCCACTCCGTACTCGACCCACCTCACCGAGCCACGCCCCTCCAGGAGCCCCCGAAGCGCTGCCCCGACGTTTTTCCCCTCCTCGGACCCGCCGGTCGCCGTCGCCCGATTCGTCGGCTCCGGACCATCCCCGGCCTCGTCCCCGCCTCGAATGGATCCGCTGTGAGCCTCCGCTGCTTCTCCTGTGCTCGCCCCCTCCGTTCTCGCCCCCTAGCCCCATCTCCCACCGCGGCCGAGAGCTTCTCGCCGCCGGCCATGGCGCGACCGTGGCCACAGCCACCGCAGCTCGTTCCCGAGCCCACCATCGTGATCAGCACGATCGCATGAACCCGTAGACACCCACAACGCCTCCTCCCGTGCTCTGTAACACCACCCCGAGATTGCCGGAGCTCCGGCAGCCGCAAAAGAGCTCGCCGGCGGCAGCTCCGGCCACCCCAGCCTCCGCCACCGCCACCGTTGGATGCGCCACTCCACCCTCTCCCCGTAGCTGCTCCCTGCGCGCCAAAAGAGCCCCTGTAGTTGGTTCCCGACGCGCACCACCGCGTCTGGCCTCGCCGGCGTTATGTCGCCGGTGGGTTTGACCCCGTTGACTACTGACCATGTGGGCCCAGTTTGACCTCCCCTGGCTCAATGACAAGTGGGGCCCGTCCCTGCTAATTCGGGTTAGGATTAGTTTAACTTAATCAACCTCTGTTAGTTAACCCCCTGACACTGACCAGTGGGCCCCAGCGCCACTAATTCTTAATTAGAATTAAAACTAACCCCTGTTAAGCCCTCCTGTCACTAACGTGTGGACCCCACACGTCAGGTTTGACCTGGACCCGCCCTGTTGACCTGATGACGTCAGGGTGAGATCATGCTGACGCCATATTCCTTTTCTGGAATTTAGTTTATTTTATAATAATCAGGAAATTCCAGAAAATGCCTAAAACTTCTAAAATTCATAGAAAATTAACCGTAACTCCAAATTAAATAATTTATATATGAAAAATTATCAGAAAAATTCAAGGAATCCATCTGTACCATTTTCATGCATGTTAGAACAACTTATAGCTGCTGTTTAGCACAAATCAATTAAATGGCATTTAAATAATCACATATGGAGTTTGAATTTGAATCTTGGATTCAAACCAACTTCATTTAATCTGGTTTTAGTTGCATTAGCTCAAAACACATTCATTTTGCCATGTCATGATCATGCATCATATTGTGCATTGCATTGAATGTGTTCCCTTCTGTGTTGCCGGTATTTGTCCCCTCTCGATAGACGTGATATCGATGATGTGATTGTTGACACTGATGAAGACTCACTGTTATCTTCAGAAGTGCCAGGCAAGCAAAACCCCCTTGTTCATTCCGATACAATCCTACTCTCTCGCTCCTGCTCTCTTTTACTGCATTAGGACAACACCGATTCATCTGTTACTTGCTGCGGTAGCTAAACCCCTTTATCCTTTGCATGACCTGTCATTCCACAGTAAATAGATGAAACCCACTAGTATGAGTAGGAGTTGTTTGAGCCCTGTTGTGCCTACTCATTCATGCTTGTTTGTCATGCCTGCTACTGCTTAGAGTTGAGTCAGGTCTGATTCATCGGGGATGAATCAGAGGCGTGTGAACATGTCCTACTGTGTGTGAGCTAAGTGTGTGAACACGATTTGGTAAAGGTATCGGTGGGAGGCCATGTAGGAGTACATGGTGGGTTGTCTCATTGCAGCCGTCCTCAGGAACTGAGTTATGTGTTTGTGATCCATGATTCAGCTACTACCATACATTGGGCCCTGAAATATGACCCCGCTCGACTTCTTATTCACCCTTGTCCTCTGTCCAGGAGTTGCAAGTAGTTTCTGGTGTTTGTAGTATGCTGGAGGCCGTGGACAGCGCTGACCGTAGGGGTGGGCTGTGATGCGGTAGGCACGTGGCCGGGTATACCGGGCGCCCGTTTGGTGTCACGGAACCCTGTTCACATCGTTTGGGGCTGTGAGCGAAACTCCGGCCGGATCTCCTCATGGATGGAACCCGAATAGGCGATAAACCTGGACTAGAGACTTGAGTGTTTAGGTAGGTCGTGGTCTACACCCACGTCGGCTTTCGCTTGAAGTCTGCCGAGCACATGTCGTGTGCAGACGCTAAGTGGTGGAAACATGTATG
>NW_025243409.1:0-2929 GCF_018294505.1 Triticum aestivum
TTATATATACACCTTGTATATTGTACCCTTTGGTACTTATATATAATGAGATAGCCGCACCCCCTTGAGGGGTCGTGCAGTTTCCACATCATATGTTTTACATGGTATCAAATTAGGTTACGATGTTTTCTGCTGCCACCGCCGCCGCCGTCGCGCCGACCTCTGTCGCAGCTCCCGCCGCCGCAGTGCCGGTCCTTGCTCCTGCGTCACTGTTCCTCGCCTCGCGTCCTCTTGCGATGGCCTACGGTGCTTCTGCGTCGCCCGCGTCCCCGATTGGTTCGGGTATCCCAGGCGATCATGCTGCCTCGTCGAGGGCTGCAGTGCCCTCTAGCATTGAAACTTCTGCGGGCGGAGTCTCTGCGCCAGTCCATGGTGGGCCGCCGCCATCGTCGTCCTGGTTGGCGCCGCACTAGGTGCACCGCCCCCACAGCAACCCTACGATGCCTCGCCGCCTCATCTCTACGGTGCGCCTCCGCCGCACCACTACGGTGCGCCGCCACCGCCACCCTATTCGGCGCCCCCGACGAACCCCTACCCGGCGTCGCCCCAACCCTACCCGCCGCCCCCGCCGAACCCCCACTCGGCGGCGCTCCAATCCTACCCGGCGCCACAAGGGGTTGCTGCTGCCTCGCAGTATTGGGGCTCCGGGCGCAGCATCCTACAGCGCCTTGGTGGCTGGTTCCCCTGGATTCTACCCGCCCTGCTCGGTGCTACTAGCATCCCGGGGCGGCCTCGTCAATGGGTTTTTATGCACCACCGCACGGTCACGCTGATCTGGCTGCGGTGCCGTCGCCGTTTTACTTCTCGCATCTGCTGCCGGTGAAGCTCACGCCGGACAACTACTTGTTCTGGCGTGCCCAGGTGCTGCCTCTTCTGCGGAGCCGCTATCTGGAGGGCTACGTTGACGGATCCATCACGTGTCCGCCCCCTCATCACCCAGCGTATCACACATGGGTGGCCTAGGATCAGGCCATCCTCTCCGCCATCCAGTCATCGCTCACTCCGAGCGTCTCATCACTGGTCATCTTCGTCGTTACGTCCCGAGAGGCGTGGGCGGCGCTTCACACCAGTTTCCCCTCTCAGTCTCAGGCGCGTGCTCACTCTATACGCACCAAGCCGGGTGAGACTAAGCTTGGTGACCTCAGCATCACGGACTACTTCAACAAGATGCGGGGTCTCGCCGACATGTTGGCCTCAGTTCGCCAGTCGCTGCAGGATGAGGAGTTCACCACCTTCGTGCTTAACGGGCTTGATGATGATTATGACAACCTTGTTGAAAATGTCCATGGCCGTGATGATCCTCTCCCACCTCGTGAGCTCTATGCACGACTCCTTGGTCGTGAACAGCGCATTAAGGCGCGCCACGCCTCCCCCGGTTTCGCCTCCGCCAATGCCGCGACTCGTGGCAAACCCGCGCGGGCATCATCTTCAGGTGGCAGACAAGCGCCGTCTTCACAACCGGCCTCGCGGGGCAATGGTCCGACCATCACGTGCGGTAACCGGCCGGTGGCGTGCTGTTCTGCTTGCGGTGCTCCGCAGGCCTGCCAGCTGTGTGGCATTGAGCGCCACATTGCCTCTCGCTGTCATCGTCGCTACAAGCAAGACTTTCTGGGCCTCGGCAACAATGGCAAAGGGAACGACAAGCAGGCCGCCGCCGCGGTGAAGAGTCATGATCATGGTCGCACTCCGACTTACTCTATTGACCCTACATGGTACATGGACACGAGAGCTATGAACCACCTCACCAACGACATGGGCAAGCTCTCCACTCAGGAGCCATATCGTGGCCATGATCAGGTGCACACCGCCAATGGAGCAGGTATGCACATCTCTCATGTTGGTCAGGCATCACTTCTTGCACACAATTCACGTAAACTGCATCTTTCTAATGTTCTTCATATTCCCACTGCTTCGCGTAGTTTGTTATCTGTTCCACAACTTACTCATGATAATAATGTTCTTGCTGAGTTTTACCCTTTTCATTTCTTTATCAAGGATCAGGACACGAGGGCCGTTCTGCTTAGCGGTCGTCTTCGTGGTGGCTTGTACGCACTTGATGCGCCAACCGCACCTCCTATGCAGTTTTCTCCTCAGGCGTTCAGCGGTGTTCGTGTGTCATCTACACATTGGCATGCGCGCCTTGGTCATCCTGCTGCTCCTATAGTTCGTCATGTGTTGCATCGCCATAAACTACCAGTTGTGTCAAATAAAACTGCTGAAACTATTTTTGATGCCTATCAACAGGGCAAGCATCATCAACTTCCGTTTTCAGAGTATAGTCGTGTTGTGAAACATCCTCTTGAGCTTGTGTTTTCTGATGTGTGGGGTCATGCCCAAACATCTGTCAGTGGCTGAAGGAAATATGCCCTAGAGGCAATAATAAAGTTATTATTTATTTTCTTATTTCATGATAAATGTTTATTATTCATGCTAGAATAGTATTAACCGGAAACATGATACATGTGTGAATACATAGACAAACTTAATGTCACTAGTATGCCTCTACTTGACTAGCTCATTAATCAAAGATGGTTATGTTTCCTAACCATAGACATGAGTTATCATTTGATTAACGGGATCACATCATTAGGAGAATGATGTGATTGACATGGCCCATTCCGTTAGCTTAGCACTTGATCGTTTAGTATGTTGCTATTGCTTTCTTCATGACTTATACATGTTCCTATGACTATGAGATTATGCAACTCCCGTTTACCGGAGGAACACTTTGTGTGCTACCAAACGTCACAACGTAACTGGGTGATTATAAAGGTGCTCTACAGGTGTCTCCGAAGGTACTTGTTGGGTTGGCGTATTTCGAGATTAGGATTTGTCACTCCGATTGTCGGAGAGGTATCTCTGGGCCCACTCGGTAATGCACATCACTTAAAGCCTTGCAAGCATTGCAACTAATGAGTTAGTTGCGGGA
>NW_025243410.1:0-2928 GCF_018294505.1 Triticum aestivum
CGGTGCAAGAAGGAGACCATGATGACGGCTCCGGTGACCGAACCAAGTCCAGACAGGTATATATATTAGTTAAGCTGGTGCTGACTAGCTAATTGATGCATTCATTGTTTTGGTATGTACACATATTAATTAACTCTCATCTTTCTTCTTTTTTCTAGCCCTCCGGATCGAGCACAACTTCGGTAAAGAGACAAGGCCCGAAGAAAAAGTTGTGCTCGAATGAAAGGTTTGAGATCACAGCAATCGCACGCGATGGCCAACCGTTTGAACCCATCCGGACAAAAGATGCATTTGCTGCTCAGTGCGGGGTTCTTGTTAGGGAAAAGATTCCGATCAACATCCACCAATGGTATAAGCCTAAGAACGAAGACCCTGAGGTGTCTTATGTCAATGATATGCAGAAAGATGATCTTTGGACTGAGCTGAAGTCAAATTTCACCCTACCGCCAGAGGAGGATCCGGAGAAGCCAGTTAAAGAGCAATTAATCAAGTCTTTTGCTCTTAAGAAGATGGCAGACCTATTCAGGAGGTGGAAGAATGAGCTGAAAAGGTTTGTCGACAAACAAGAGACACCAGAATTCATCGGCAAATATGAGAAGATCAGAGATCAATGGCCCGCATTTGTGGCCCACAAGACATTGGAAAAGAGTAAGAAGATGTCGGCGACAAACAAGCAAAATGCTGCGAAGAAGAAGCTTCACCATCGCACGGGGTCAGGTGGCTACCTCAAAACCCGGCCTAAGTGGGCCAATGCTAAGAATGATCTGCTTGATAAAGGGATCGAACCAGAGATAATGAACTGGCTAGACCGATGCCGGACTTGGTTCTTCGGGGTTGGCGGAACCTTGGACCCTGTATCAGGGAAGTGCGTTTGGATGGACGAGCAAATGAAAATACCAGTCAAGAGGCTTCAGCACTATATCTATGCAGCGCAGCAAGGGACATTCATTCCAAACAGACAGAACGACGAGCTCACAATGGCCCTCGGGAATCCTGAGCACCCTGGACGGACAAGAGGCACGCCGGGATCTGTTCCGTGGAAGGCTGGTTTTCAGGACGCAGGCGATTACAAATGCCAGGAGAGGAGGAAAAAAGTGGAGCAGACCCAAATTCAGATGCTGCATGAAAGGGTTCAAGCGCTAGAGGAACAAGACGTAGCTCGCGCAAGCAACCTGCCGAAACTACCCCCGAAGCTACCCCGCCATCTCAGCGGAGAATCAGCGTGGTGTCCACCAAGCTGCTTCAGCCGGAGCATGTCTTGACGGCTCCTACTAGCTACCCCGTGGATGCTATCACGGAGTCTCAACATTGCCACCTTATGACGCAATGGCAGAACTTCAAAGTCAAGGCGGCTGTCGGCTCTGTTCGACCTCCTGAACCCGGCGCAACTTTTCACTATCGTCCGATTCCAGAAGGATATGCTAGGGTGACGGTGGACAAAATAATGGAGGGATTTGAGGACCTCTAGCTTGACCACCCTACCGGTGAAGGGGAGACTCAGCTTGGTTCTGCTCTGAAGACTCCATGCCTATGGCGGAAGAGGAAAAGGACTAAGGATATGTTTCTCGTATATGGAGGTGACAAAGAGCTCATCGTAAACGGTTACGTTGATGCAAGCTTTGACATTGATCCGGACGATTCTAAATCGCAAACCGGATACGTGTTTACATTAAACGGTGGAGCTGTCAGTTGGTGCAGTTCTAAACAAAGCGTCGTGGCAGGATCTACATGTGAAGCGGAGTACATAGCTGCTTCGGAAGCAGCAAATGAAGGAGTCTGGATGAAGGAGTTCATATCCGATCTAGGTGTCATACCTAGTGCATCGGGTCCAATGAAAATCTTTTGTGACAATACTGGAGCAATTGCCTTAGAGAAGGAATCCAGATTTCACAAGAGAACCAAGCACATCAAGAGACACTTCAATTCCATCCGGGATCTAGTCCAGGTGGGAGACATAGAGATTTGCAAGATACATACGGATCTGAATGTAGCAGACCCGTTGACTAAGCCTCTTCCACGAGCTTAACATGATCAGCACCAAGGCTCCATGGGTGTTAGAATCATTACTGTGTAATCTAGATTATTGACTCTAGTGCAAGTGGGAGACTGAAGAAATATGCCCTAGAGGCAATAATAAAGTTATTATTTATTTCCTTATATCATGATAAATGTTTATTATTCATGCTAGAATTGTATTAAACCGGAAACATAATACATGTGTGAATACATAGACAAAACAGAGTGTCACTAGTATGCCTCTACTTGACTAGCTCGTTAATCAAAGATGGTTATGTTTCCAAACCATAGAAAAAGAGTTGTTATTTGATTAACGAGATCACATCATTAGTTGAATGACTGATTGACATGACCCATTCCGTTAGCTTAGCACACGATCGTTTAGTATGTTTCTATTGCTTTCTTCATGACTTATACATGTTCTATGACTATGAGATTATGCAACTCCCGTTTACCGGAGGAACACTTTGTGTACTACCAAACGTCACAACGTAACTGGGTGATTATAAAGGTGCTCTACAGGTGTCTCCGAAGGTACTTGTTGGGTTGGCGTATTTCGAGATTAGGATTTGTCACTCCGAATGTCGGAGAGGTATCTCTGGGCCCACTCGGTAATGCACATCACATAAGCCTTGCAAGCATTGCAACTAATGTGTTAGTTGTGAGATGATGTATTATGGAACGAGTAAAGAGACTTGCCAGTGACGAGATTGAAATAGGTATTGGATACCGATGATCGAATCTCGGGCAAGTAACATACCGATGACAAAGGGAACAACGTATGTTGTTATGCGGTCTGACCGATAAAGATCTTCGTAGAATATGTAGGAGCCAATATGGGCATCCAGGTCCCGCTATTGGTTATTGACCGGAGACGTGTCTCGGTCATGTCTACATTGTTCTCGAACCGTA
>NW_025243411.1:0-2928 GCF_018294505.1 Triticum aestivum
ACAATTAAACATTGGTTGAAGGGTGCGCCCGAAATATGGGTTGGGTTGCACGACCAATGTCAGAATGGTGATTCAATAATCAATAGCCTAAGAATAAACTTTCGACCATTAACTTCAAAAATAGGGTTGCTAGAAGGAAAGAATCCAAACAACATCGTTCACTTGTTGGAATTAACACGGGGACCAAGAAAGAATGATGATGGTGAGAAGTATTTCCATGTCAAGAATTCTCAAGAGGTGGAACAAATCTCAGAACAGTCTTGACATAAAGGATGGTAATACTCCAAGGTAAAGAAGAACAATTGCTGGATAGCAAGGAACTCAAGGTATAACACCAAACATGAACAAGCTTGTGTTGGTGGGAGGGCAATAAAGTGGTCGACGATAATACAATTCATCGAGGGCAAGGATGGTATTTCTCATCATAAATTCAATTGATATACTGGATGAGCTCAGAATGTTGATGATCACGACACCTTTGTCGCGAGAGTTCATGAAGATGTAATCGATCGGCGACGACATCAGGTCAAAGTAATGATGAAGTGAAAGGTTAATGGAACCAAGGGTACAACACAAACTCGAAACCAAGCTTGTTGTTCAAGGCGAAATGATATGATAATGAGGATCGACGTAAGGTTAGTTCATCGTCGAAAATTGTGCTCCGAGAAGAAGGACCGGGTAGCACAATTAAAATCATCACTACAATGATATAGCCAAACAGGCTAGGAATGGCGTGATCGGGTACAAACTCGTACTTATAGAAGCTTACTGAAGAGTTGTTGAACCGTAGTGCGGACTCGGTTCAGTTATCGGTGTCTTTGAGTGTTCATTAACTCAGAGCCCGCGAAAAATTGGAATCAGTGGGAAGGTAGCACTTGATGAAGAACTCATAAAAAGTTATGCAGTTTCATGATAATCTCGAGATACTAGGGGGGTAATACTCGACACAAGATCAAAGTAAAGGTTGGACTGGTGTATTGATCCATAGAAGACAATTGTTTTAACTTGTCCGAGAAATGAGATCAAAGAAGAACAACCATGGTCGGAACCACGGTTGCAAGGGATCAATTCACAGATACCATAGGTTAGTTATCAAGGAAATAGTTATTGTTACAAGAAGCTTTCATGATAGGATATATATCGTGTCCATGGGCATGAACACAAGGTTCAAGGTCGACGCCCACTTCTCCAATGCATAACCTTACATTCACTTCTCGTTTCGATAATGGCATTAGTGTTGAAAGTTATACCTAGTGAAATACCAGATGAGTATGACCCGTGAAAACTTCCGAGTTCACACATAGTAAGGAAGGCATAGGTTCAACCCATCAGGGCGTCTTACGAACATATACCACAAACTTCGGGGTAAATAATACAAGCTCGAAAGTAGAGCATTGTTCAAAAGCAGATGATACAATTTACCAAGGCATTATATACCCATGGAAAGGCTCTCAAGGTTATTCAATATGAAGGACACTGTCGGATAAAATCCAACAAAGGAACCGATGGTCCACAAGGGATCTTAGGTGAGCACCGGTACTCAACTAGAGGAAGAAGAATGCACGGGCATCATATTATAGAACATCGGAATGATTCGATGCTTAGATTATAAAGGAATTTCGATTTCCAAAACAAAGGATCAGAAGCAGTCGCTCTGATCAAGGATGGATAAGTTGGATATACCAGAGGCACAATTGACGACAAATAGTTTGGTCGAGAACCAGCTCATGTTCAAAAAAAATGATGTCTGAGCCGGAAGGATAATTTAGAAGGGTTGATAGATGATTGTGTGCATTCGCACACATGCTGAATCAATAGGATCAAAATGACGATGCCTAAGGATACTAACGAATATTGCCAGACATATGGAAAGCATCCATAATGCAAGCAGACAAGTATTGCAGAGCAATAAGCTATTAAGGATTTTTGAAGGATCAAATAGTATTTCGAAGACCATTGTGAAACACATGAACAACTGGGGGATGAGCGGATACTCGATAAGTGTGAGAATTATCCATAGAGGTATTCAGGTGACAAGGAGCAGCAAGGCGATAAGCTCAAAGGATTATCGAGACAACGACGAGTGTTTCGAGGTATCTGGTAATAACAAGACCAACTGGGGATGAATGTAAGAATAACAACTGCAAGTAGTTATCCATAAGGGTTGACGGTGGAAGGGGAATTGTAAATGCGATGAACATAAGTTCTCGGGTTAACAACGGAGAGTATCTTCAGGGTCTTCACGTGCCGCAGACAATCATCATTAATAAGGGGCTCTCTGGGTGAAAGTGATAACGAGATCCTAATGTTAGATTTAGTAAAATTCATTTAACCCAAATAGAAGAGATGTCAGAGTCCCAGAGTATAGGTCGAGGAATAAAAGATCCTAATACCACCCAATGGCGACGTGGGCCCATGGGCCGCACAGCCATGTTAGTAAAAGTTTTGTAAAGTCTAGACTCGACTTCGGCCAAGGAGTTGGAAGGGGGATTCCTACAGGCAGTCGGCTCTGATACCAACTTGTGACGCCCCCGATTCAATCGTACACTAATCATGCACGCAAATGTGTACGATCAAGATCAGGGACTCACGGGAAGATATCACAACACAACTCTACAAATAAAATAAGTCATACAAGCATCATAATACAAGCCAGGGGCCTCGAGGGCTCGAATACAAGTGCTCGATCATAGACGAGTCAGCGGAAGCAACAATATCTGAGTACAGACATAAGTTAAACAAGTTTGCCTTAAGAAGGCTAGCACAAACTGGGATACAGATCGAAAGAGGCGCAGGCCTCCTGCCTGGGATTCTCCTAACTACTCCTGGTCGTCGTCAGCGGGCTGCTCGTAGTAGTAGGCACCTCCAGTGTAGTAGGGGTCGTCGTCGACGATGGCGTCTGGCTCCTGGACTCTAGCATCTGGTTGC
>NW_025243412.1:0-2928 GCF_018294505.1 Triticum aestivum
GACAAGTCGAGCTTTATAGATGGTAACATTACCATCCGCGTCCGTCTTCTTCTTAAAGATCCATTTGTTTTCTATCGCTCGCCGATCATCGGGCAAGTCTGTCAAAGTCCATACTTTGTTTTCATACATGGATTCTATCTCGGATTGCATGGCTTCAAGCCATTTGTTGGAATCTGGGCCCGCCATCGCTTCTTCATAGTTCGAAGGTTCACCGGTGTCTAACAACATGATTTCCAGGATAGGGTTGCCATACCACTCTGGTGTGGAACATGTCCTTGTGGACCTACGAAGTTCAGTAGCAACTTGATCCAAAGTACCTTGATCATCATCATTAATTTCATCTCCAGTCGGTGTAGGCACCACAGGAACAATTTCCTGAGCTGCACTACTTTCTGGTTCAAGAGGTAGTACTTCATCGAGTTCTACTTTCCTCCCACTTACTCCTTTCGAGAGAAACTCTTTTTCTAGAAAGGATCCGTTCTTGGCAACAAAGATCTTTCCTTCGGATCTAAGGTAGAAGGTATACCCAATGGTTTCCTTAGGGTATCCTATGAAGACGCATTTTTCGACTTGGGTTCGAGCTTTTTAGGTTGAAGTTTCTTGACATAAGCATCGCATCCCCAAACTTTTAGAAACGACAGCTTAGGTTTCTTTCCAAACCATAATTCATACAGTGTCATCTCAACGGATTTAGACGGAGCCCTATTTAAAGTGAATGTAGCTGTCTCTAGAGCGTATCCCCAAAATGATAGCGGTAAATCGGTAAGAGACATCATAGATCGCACCATATCCAATAGAGTGCGATTACGACGTTCGGGCACACCGTTACGCTGAGGTGTTCCAGGCGGCGTGAGTTGTGAAATGATTCCACATTTTCTTAAGTGCGTACCAAATTCGTGACTTAAATATTCTCCTCCACGATCTGATCGTAAGAACTTTATTTTTCGATCACGTTGATTCTCTACTTCATTCTGAAATTCCTTGAACTTTTCAAAGGTCTCAGACTTGTGTTTCATCAAGTAGACATACCCATATCTACTTAAGTCATCAGTGAGAGTGAGAACATAACGATATCCTCCGCGAGCCTCAACACTCATTGGACCACACACATCAGTATGTATGATTTCCAATAAGTTGGTTGCTCGCTCCATTGTTCCGGAGAATGGAGTCTTGGTCATTTTGCCCATGAGGCATGGTTCGCATGTGTCAAATGATTCATAATCGAGAGACTCTAAAAGTCCATCAGCATGGAGCTTCTTCATGCGCTTGACACTAATGTGACCAAGGCGGTAGTGACACAAGTATGTGGGACTATCGTTATCAACTTTACATCTTTTGGTATTCACACTATGAATATGTGTAACATTACGTTCGAGATTCATTAAGAATAAACCATTGACCATCGGGGCATGACCATAAAACATATCTCTCATATAAATAGAACAACCATTATTCTCGGATTTAAATGAGTAGCCATCTCGCATTAAACGAGATCCAGATATAATGTTCATGCTCAAACTTGGCACTAAATAATAATTATTGAGGTTTAAAACTAATCCCGTAGGTAAATGTAGAGGTAGCATGCCGACGACGATCACATCGACCTTGGAACCATTCCCGACGTGCATCGTCACCTCGTCCTTCGCCAGTCTCCGCTTATTCCGCAGCTCCTGCTGTGAGTTACAAATGTGAGAAACGGCACCGGTATCAAATACCCAGGAGTTACTACGAGTACTGGTAAGGTACACATTAATTACATGTATATCAAATATACCTTTAGTGTTGCCGGCCTTCTTGTACGCTAAGTATTTGGGGCAGTTCTGCTTCCAGTGACCCTTCCCTTTGCAATAAAAGCACTCAGTCTCAGGCTTGGGTCCATTCTTTGACTTCTTCCCGGCAACTGGCTTACCGGGTGCGGCAACATCTTTGTCGTCCTTCTTGAAGTTCTTCTTACCCTTTCCCTTCTTGAACTTAGTGGTTTTATTGACCATCAACACTTGATGTTCTTTCTTGATTTCAACATCTGCTGACTTCAGCATTGAAAATACTTCAGGAATAGTTTTCACCATCCCCTGCATATTGTAGTTCATCACAAAGCTCTTGTAGCTCGGTGGGAGCGACTAAAGGATTCTGTCAATGACCGCCTCGTCGGGGAGGTTAATGTCCAGCTGGGACAGGCGGTTGTGCAACCCAGACATTTTGAGTATGTGTTCACTGACAGAACTGTTTTCCTCCATCTTACAACTATAGAACTTGTTGGAGACCTCATATCTCTCGACCCGTGCATCAGCTTGGAAAACCATTTTCAGCTCCTCGAACATCTCATATGCTCTATGTTGCTCAAAACGCTTTTGGAGCCCCGGTTCTAAGCTGTAAAGCATGCCGCACTGAATGAGGGAGTAATCATCAGCACGTGACTGCCAAGCGTTCATAACGTCTTGGTTCTCTGGGATGGGTGCTTCACCTGGCGGTCCTTCTAGGACATATGCTTTCTTGGCAGCTATGAGGATGATCCTCAGGTTCCGGACCCAGTCCGTATAGTTGCTACCATCATCTTTCAGCTTGGTTTTCACTAGGAACGCGTTGAAGTTCATGTTGGCCATTTGATCTACAAGACAAATCTGTTGCTCTCTCCATAGTACCGGAGAACGGCGTTTTAGTCATCTTGCCCATGAGGCATGGTTCGCAAGTACCAAGTGATTCATAATCAAGTAGTTCCAAAAGTCCATCAGTATGGAGTTTCTTCATGCGCTTTATACCGATATGACCTAAACGGCAGTGCCGCAAATAAGTTGCACTATCATTATCAACTCTGCATCTTTTGGCTTCAACATTATGAATATGTGTATCACTACTATCGAGATTCATCAAAAATAGACCACTCTTCAAGGGTGCATGACCATAAAAGATATTACTCATATAAATAGA
>NW_025243413.1:0-2928 GCF_018294505.1 Triticum aestivum
AGCTTGAGGCCCGAATTCCATCAAGAATTTGTCAAGCTCAACTTGATAATGGTAGCAGAAGGCACCATATCAAACTTGGAAATACAACCACACCTTGTGGAGAAAATTAAAGAGGCTCAGTCCGGTCACCCCAGCATTGAAGGAATTAAAAGGAAGTTGAGTATGGGCAAGGCCTCGGAATTCGTCATAGACAATGAAGGAATATTATGGTATGGAGAAAGGCTATGCGTGCCAAACATAGAAGACCTTAAACAGCAAGTTTTAACTGAAGCACACACCACTCCATATTCGATCCACCCTGGAGGAACCAAAATGTATAAGGATATTCAGGAAAGATTTTGGTGGCACGGTATGAAGAGGGACATAGCCGCTTTCATTGCATGTTGCGACTCATGTCAACGCATAAAAGCTGAACATCAGAGACCAGCCGGACTACTGCAACCTAACAAAATACCTGAGTGGAAATGGGATGAAATAGGGATGGATTTTATTGTCGGATTACCTCGGTCACGACACGGGAATGATGCCATATGGGTCATCACTGACAGGTTGACCAAAGTAGCACACTTTATTCCAGTGAAGACAATCTACACCACTCAGAGGCTTGCCAGGATTTATCTTTCCCGCATAGTCTGTCTGCACGGTGTCCCGAAGACTATAATTTCCGACAGAGGCACTCAGTTCGTCTCAAGATTTTGGGAGCAATTACAACAGGCTCTGGGAACCCAACTAGCCTTCAGTACCGCATACCATCCACAGACTGATGGACAAATAGAACGCGTAAACCAGGTTTTAGAAGACATGCTGAGAGCATGTGTCCTCACCTATGGAACCAGTTGGGAGGACAGCCTGCCATATGCCGAGTTCGCATACAACAACAGTTACCAGGCCAGCCTGCAAATGGCTCCTTTCGAAGCCCTATACGGAAGGAGATGTCGTACCCCGTTAAATTGGTCAGAGACCGGAGACAGCCGCATTTTCGGACCAGATATGCTCAGAGAAGCCGAGGAAAAAGTCAAGCTAATCAGGGACCGACTTAAGACCGCTCAAAGTCGACAGAAAAGTTATTATGATCAGAAACATCGTAGGGTCAGCTTCGAACCCGGTGAATTCGTATACTTGAGAGTATCCCCGATGAGAGGATTACAACGGTTTAAGATTAAAGGAAAATTAGCACCAAGATTCATTGGACCATTTTGCATAGTGGCACGAAGAGGCACTGTAGCCTACCAGCTAGACTTACCCGAAGACTTGTCCGACATTCACGACGTGTTCCACGTCTCTCAATTAAGGAAGTGCGTAAGCAACCCAGAGAAACAAGTATCTCATGAGAACATTGACATACAGCAGACCTCACTTACCGAGAACGCCCAGTAAAAATATTAGAGGAGTCTGAAAGGAGAACCCGACAGAAGACCATCAAGTTTTTCAAAGTCCAATGGAGCAATCACGCCGACAGTGAAGCAACTTGGGAAAGCGAGGATTTTCTTCGGATAGAGCATCCACACTTATTTAAGGATCAGCAGAAATCTCGGGGACGAGATTTTTCCTAAGGGGGTAGGTGTTGTGACACTCCAAAATTTTTACTTTGGTTTTCAGCAAAAACTTTGTGGTTTTTGAAAAGAGGCCATTTAAAATTTTCCAGAAAGCCTTCCTCTTAAAAAAAAAACTTTCTTTCCTTTGGCAAGGTTTTTATTCTTGCTTCAAACTTTGGTGTTTGACCTTTTGAAACTTCTTCTCTGTTGGTTCTCTCTCAAAATTATTTTGGGAGTTTAATCTTTTTCTTTTAAAAAGAAACTCCATGAAATTTGGGATTTTCATATCTTGGAACCACCATGACTTGGCATTTTTGCCCATGTGGTAAAACCCCTCCAAAACCTCCCCTACACCTTGTGATCAACCTAAGTTCTCTGTCCCAACTAATCCAAACAAGTTTTGGATTTTTCTCTAATTATTTTCCCCCTCAATTCAATTCTGAAAATTATTTGGAGCCTGAGAGATTTTCAAAGCAAGTGCCCTATTGCATTTGAGTTTTGACCTCAAACCAATTCTCCTGGATTGTCCTTAGCATCCATAACCCAGAACCATCTTGATCCACTCCTCCTCTTTTCAAAATTTTCAAAATTCAGTCTCTGCAAGTTTGGACCAGATTTGCCAAATTTGGTGAAATTCATATCTACACTCCTCCAAAAATTCCACCAAAATTCAGGCAGCCTATTTGAGCAATGAGAAGCCACTCCACCAAAAATCAGCTCAAGGAAAAATCCCTACATGCCTGGATCATTCTGTCGAACACCTTACATGCACTGTTTCCTTACACTTTCAGAAATCCAGTTAAATTCAGTTTTCAGTTTCAACAGTTTCAGTCACGCGGCCACAGTGCACTTGGCACATTGCGCGCGGCCTCGCTTGCTTATCCGAAGCTTCACACGTGCACTTGGCGCGACCTTGGCGTCGGTGGCGCCCTGGCCCGCCTGCGCCGGCGTGTCTTGCGGCGGCCGGCTCCCCGTAACGGCCGACAGGGAGGAGAACGGCGGCGCAACGCCGTTCGGCGCCGCCCAAATCCTCTGGTAGCTCCGCGTGGCCGTCTCCGTGCCAGCGCACGCATGCGGCACCGTCGCCGTGGCGCAGCACGCACGGAGCGCGCTCTCTGCCGCCGACGGGCCCGCGCCGCCCCGTTCCGTCGAGCTCGACCCAAACACCCAAACCCCGGCCAGTTTAGCACTAAAACGGACCCATTGAACCTCCGTGATGACGCTCGACTCCCTAACCACCCCGACCGAGCACTGCGCCACCGTAATCGCTCGCCGGAAATCTCCGTTCACGGCAACCGCCTCGGGCCGCCTATAAAAAGGGCCCCGAGCTCACCCTCGTGCACGCAGCATCACCACTCCTCACCAAAGCCCCGCCAGGCCACTAGGGGGACCT
>NW_025243414.1:0-2928 GCF_018294505.1 Triticum aestivum
CAATTGGAATCACCTTCAAATTCGTCCGGAGCGTTGAGTTGTGGACGAAACAATCTGATGCTGCAGCAGAATCCGAGTCAAACTACAAGTCCAAAGGTGTTACATCACCTCCACTTGGGCCCATTGGCCTTGTACGACCTAGATTTAGTTTTAGGCTGCCTTGGGACGTCCTCCCACCTCCTTGGCCGCCACCCCTTGCTCCTATATAAGTAGATCCATCTAGTAGCTTTTCCTTGGGATTTGTTTAGTTAAAAGTTAGCCATTGCAACTTCGTGTACTTCGTTTGTGTCCAACGACCAGACCAAGACCACTTACGGATCCCCACCATTATCAATACCTCATATATATTTGCAATATTCAGATTGCTTTATCATATTCTTGCTCGTTCTTCGATTGCTTGCAGGAATAGACCTTCGTGGTCAGGCTGACCGTGCTTCCGGCATCGTCAGTAACCTCAGGAGATTGGTTTAGCGATTGCTAAGGCGCAACGTCGTGCACGTTTGTAGTCGGATCGTCAAAGTCGTCTCCACCAAATCGATAGTTATCATCTCATCGAAAGATCGGGACACCCCCGCCTCTATCACTTCATCACCATACAACAAGCATACGAAGGAATAACTCACTCCTGGTGGTGAGCATCATGTAACTGTTGATGAAGAAGGGTTGATGATGATGAAAATGACGAATCCCCCTCTCCGAAGCCCCGAACGTACTCCAAAACAGCCCTCCCGATGAAGAACAGGAGGTGGAGGCTGCTCCGTATCGTAAAACACGATGAAACTTCTTCCTTTATTTTTCTCGAGAAGAGGGATATATAAGCTTGGAATTAGGTCAGACGAAGCCTCGTGGGTGAGGGAGTCCGGGATTAAGGGGTCCTCGGGCTGTCGGCCTAGCTCTTGTAGGCCGGACAGGTGGGTCGCTCTATGACTATTATCGGAAGGTCGAGCTATAAGATGACGCCGTATTCAGCAGGGAAACCTTCGAAGCCTTGGTTTGTCCTCCAAGTCAAGATAGGAGAATCGGCATGCTTATGCCTTTATTGTAACCGACCATGTGTAACCCTAGTACCCCTGTTGTCTGTATAGACCAGAGGGTTTAGTCCGTAGAGGCTAGAAGAAGAACCATCATCCTACTCACCTAGGCTTTAGTTCATCTGATCTTGTGGTAGATCGACTCCGTAACCATCATATACACTTCATTATAATCAAGAAGGACGTTGGGTTTTACCCCTACGAGAGGGCCCAAACCTGGGTAAATACTGTCCCTGTGATCACTGTTCCCCATTGAACCAAGATCAACAACTCAGGACCCCCTACCCGAGATCCGCAGGTTTTGACACACACATTGGTGCTTTCGTTGAGAGTTCCACTGTTGGATCACCGAAGAATCGATGGCTCGCCTAGTCGTTAACGATGGCATCCGCACTGGGAACATCTTTGGGTTCGGCAGTATCGTGCTGCACGCTGATCTGATTGGCCGTCTTTGCCAAATCAGAAGTTTTACCCCCGATTAGGAGATCAGGTTTGGGAACCTAGAGTTCGTCGCCGACTCTCGGGGAGATCTTATTCTGACAAAATCTTCAACACCCCTTGAAGAGCTTGTGAACCCCGATGCTTTAACTTCGGGAGCGGTAAACCTCACAAGGACCGTCATCACCCTGGGTCCGGCCGTAAAGCCCGACCCCGTCGATACATCCGGACTAGCTCTGGCAGAATACTGCCCGAGCGCGAGTTCCAACGCCCTTGGAGCATCGATACTGCGGGCTGACCTGGAGTACTCCAGGAGGATGGACCCAACACACCTCTCATCATTGAATGAGCTATTAGACCAGATCCAAACCATGGGCATTTTTTACGGCCAATCCAGGGTCTATGTCTGGATCGAGCTTAAACCCGATAATAGGGAAATTTACGTCCCGTCTGTCACACACATGGTTGCCAGCATCAAGGACTTGGCTGAAGGCTCGCCCCCGCAATCACTGGAGCTAAAAAATGATTAAGTCCAGATTTCTGATCACCAAGTACATATGTCTAGCTTGGAATACGATGCTCATTTTGGAAGGAGCCCGGGATCAAGCCCCGATTCAATGCATGACCCTGAGTCCATGCAACAGTACGTGGTTGACAGTGTGGATTCTAAGCCTGGCGCGCCAGATACCACGATGGCGCAGGACACCGCCGCCAAAGCCTCGGACCCACAACCCATTGGGATACAAAGTTTTTTGCTGCCCACCCGCACGTTGAGTACTCCCCAAGTAACTCAGGGAAGCCCGACATATAGGATCTAATGTACAAAAAGAAACAACCCGAAGAAACGATGCACCACTTTTGGGCCAGATTCCTCCTCGTTAAAAACAAAATGATGGACTACGGCGGCCAGAAAATCATAGCAACCTTTCGGCATAACTGCCGAGATGAAGGAACCTTGAATGCCCTTGCCATGTTCAAAACTTCACTGAGCTATCGGATCTGGTATGCAAATATTGCACTATGGAAAGCACTTGGCAGGCTCAACAGATGCGTGTGGAGTCAACCCGTGCCGAAGAACCTAGAAAAGCTCGGGTGAAGCACGCGCACCCACGACGGTCGGCCAAACACGAGCCCACCGAGAAAAAAAATAAACCTCTCATAGGATCCATAACAGTCCTTGACGAGCTACTAGACAAACCATGCCCCATACACTCGATCTCATTGAATACAAACCCAACCCACAACCTTCGAGCATACTGGGTGGTTAGGCAAGTCACAAAGAGTGGAGAGACTATCTTGGAATCTCACCCTCCAGCAGACGTTCAGCAACACGCCGGATAATGACACGAAGGTCCTGATGATCTACGAGATGTTTTCCTAAAAGAATTAGAGGAAAAGAGCCCTTCCAGAGCTCGGCCAAATCCACCAGGTGACAACAACAAATTCACGGACGAACACA
>NW_025243415.1:0-2928 GCF_018294505.1 Triticum aestivum
AGACAATGGGTGCAAATGCAAACTAGGGGTGGCAGATGCGGATGGAGGCTCAGACAATGGGAGAAGGGGCTCAACGGGGGCTGGGGTATGGCCGACCGACTTAAAATAGTCCGAGCAGGTGGAACGGCGAATGCATGATGCGGGAAAACAGAGTAGGCTACGATTCTCAGTCGCAGCGCCAACGTGAATGCGGGGTACCTGTGGGTGACTAATAGTGTTGATTATATCTTGTAGTTGATTATTATATGATTTATTTGGTGGGATATTATATGTTCAGATCTATTATGCTATTTAGTACCCCTCTGATCTTGAGCATGATTATATTTTTTTAGAGCACGGCGGTGGTTTTATTTTGAAGAAATTGATGAACTCTCATGCTTCACTTATATTATTTTGAGAGTCTTATAAATAGTATGGCAATTTTCTTAGGTTATGAATTTAGTCCTAATATGATGGATATTCAAGAGGGATGTAATAAAAACTTTCATATAAAGAGCATTGGATATATGAGAAGTTTGATTCTTTGCATTTGTTTTGAGATATAAAAATGATGATATCAAAGTCATGCTAGTGAGTAATTGTGGATTGGTAGAAATACTAGTGTTAAAGTTTGCGAGTCCCGAAGCATGCACGTATGGTGAACCGTTATGTGATGAAGTCGAAGCATGATTTATTTTTTAATTGTCCTCCTTAGGAGTAGCGGTTGGGGACGAGTGATGTACTTTTCCTACCAATCTATCCCCCTAGGAGCACGCGTATTAGTACTTTGCTTTGATGGCTAATAATTTTTTGCAATAAGTATATGAGTTCTTCATGACTAATTTTGAGTCCATGGATTATACGCCCTCTCACCCTTCCACCATTGTTAGCCACTCTAATACCGCGTAACTTTCGCTAGTGCATTAAACCCACCATATACACTTTCTCATAACAGCCACCATACCTACCTATTATGGCATTTTTATAGCCATTCCACGATATTACCATGCAACTTCCACCGTTCCGTTTATTATGACACACAACATCATTGTCATATTGTTCTCATATGCATGGGGCATTCATATAGAGTTATATTTTTGTTTTAGTATCGAGTTGTAAGTAAATAAAAGTGTGATGTTCATCATTATTAGAGCATTGTCCCATGTGAGAAAAGAATGATGGAGACTATGATTCTCCCACAAGTCAAGATGAGGCTCCGGACTTAAAAATAAAAAGAGGTCAAAGAACCAAAAAGAAAGAGCCCAAAAGAAAAGAGGAAAAAAAATGAGAGAAAAAAAGAGAAGAGGCAATATTACTATCCTTTTCCACACTTGTGGTTCAAAAATAGCACCATGTTATCACTACAAAAAAAATACACTTCCGTGATGATACGTGTTTGTCACAGTAGGTCGCTTTTTTGTCATGCATGTACATCCATGACAAATTTATGACAGAATCAAGATAGTCATACCTGTGCTGTCGTAGAAGTGTTTCATGACATTACCAAACTTATCATCAGGAAGTGTCGATTTTCCACGTGTAAAATCATCATTGGCTGGAGAAAACACATGTCGGCTCATTGTAGGGACAGATGTCAACCACTCATTGGACGGAAGGCGCCTATGATACGTCGACACGTGGCACGGCCAAACAGAGGCCCATTCCTGTGAAAAGGCCGGCCCATTTGACTTGGTCAAAAGGTGGCGGGCCGGCCCATGGAAAGCCTGTTAACGGCATGTTCACATATAGCCCATTTACAGCCCGCTAACCCAAGGCCCGTTACGCCCTATCCGAATTAGGCCTAGTAGCGTCATCTGGGCCATCCAATATGATTCCAGCCTGTTTTCACTTCTGGCCCATTTATGGCCCATGACGTCTTTAGGCCCATATGAGGCCCTATGTAACTCTTGGCCTATTAACGGCCCGTGGTGAAACTGGCCCGTAATGAACAGTGTATCACTTTACACCCATTAATGGCCCGTGGTGAAACTGGACCGTAATGAACAGTGTATTACTTTATACCCATTAACGGCCCCGTTATTCCGTTGGGCCATTTCCAGCCCATGTTATCTTTCGGCCTTCTCAGAGCCCATTTATTTTTGGGCTCATTTCCAGCATTCGTTTATTTATGGTCCGTTACTGTCATTTTCTGCTTGTGGGCCAAATTCAGCCCGTGGTTACAGTCGGCCCGTTTGTGGTCCGTTAATACGTTGGGCCGTTTTCATAGCGTCATCAAATACGGCCTATTAACGATGGCCCGTGATGGTCAGCCCATGAACGGACGATTCCAACTCTAGCCCGTTTACGACCATAATGCGGCCTGTTATTGGCCCATGTTTGGCCAATCGATCATACGGCCGGTATAAGGCCCATTGATGATACGGCCCGTAGAAGGCCCATTGTTTCTACGGCCCGTAGAAGGTCTACTGTTTCTACGGCCTGTAGAAGGCCCACTGTTTCTACGGCCCGTAGGAGGCCCAGTGTCACTACAGTAAATATTAGCCCATGGTTATTGTGGCCTACTTTTAAAAAATAGGTTATTGCAGCCACTAGTTAACCGCGGAAAAAGAACTGCAATGACTACAAGCAAAGAAATAAACAAGACAACAAGGAAATAAATAAGCAAGCAACTAACGCTAGGCTATCACGGCTATTACACATATTACATCCACTGGGCATCAAAGTTCGCCACCAGTGCAAATATAGGGAACAAAGTAGCATATCATATACAGTGGCCGTCAAAATTGGCCACCAGTGCAAATAAACGCGGCAGCAAAACAAGAGCATAACTGAAACAACTTTAGAAGAGCTCAAGAAACATTATCCTGGGTATCCACCATGCTGGCAATAAGCTTAGCAAGCTGATTAGCTTTGTCCTGTTTGGCGCTAAAATCCTCCAACGCTTGCTGTTGCACCAGAAAGTATGCATCTGAATGCTCAAGGGACTTC
>NW_025243416.1:0-2927 GCF_018294505.1 Triticum aestivum
ACAAGGAAGAACTGAAGAAGGCATTAACGAAGATCAAGGAGCTCCAAGAAGAACTCAAGGCTACACGCGAGGATTATATGGAGGAAATCATCGCACTAGTAGGGAAGAATGACGACCTGGAGAAGAAGATTGGAGTATTCATGGGAAATCCAGTGCCAAAAGCAGAAGTCGACGAATGCACTTGTCCGGATAACTACATCATCATCGACGACACTGACTCGGAACCAAGTGAAGATGACTTTGTTGACGAAGCTGGAGCAGACATCATGGAGTCTTCAACGGATCAGAATTTCTAGTAGACCACCATATCAGTAGTAGTTTTCCCCCATGTAATAGTATAGTTCAAGCACTTTGTAAAGCTAGTTAGACCGATTGTTTTGCCTTGTTTGAATTGATTGAGTGATATTGATTGTATTTGTCTCATGAGCATATGGGTAGTGTTTTCTCTCTAGACCTCATTCTATTCTTAACTCTCATCTTTTCTAAACCTATCAGATGCCTCCGAGATGCGACACCGGATTTGTTTTTCCACTAGAGATCACCCAGTTGATTCAGCAACAGAATGCCCTGATGCAAGTGTTAGTGCAGAACCAAGACAACAACAACAACAACCCACCGCCACCACCACCTGTTGATCACTTAGCCCGTTTCTTAAGGCTAAACCCACCGGTGTTTTCCAGTAGCACCGAGCCGATTGTTGCAGATGATTGGCTCCGCAAAGTTGGAAGGGAGTTGACCACTGCAGGATGCACAGATGCGGAAAGAGTGCGTTTTGCCGCACATCAGCTTGATGGACCCGCAGCATCATGGTGGGAGAATTATACAGCCACACACCCTATTGACACTGTCACATGGGATCAGTTTCAGCAAGTCCGTACAGGTCATGTTTCAGCAGGAGCTATGGCTATGAAGAAGCGCGAGTTTCGCAACCTACGCCAAGGAGGACGCACCGTAGGCCAGTATGTGGAGGATTTCAGTAAGTTAGCACGTTATGCCCCAGATGACGTTGCTACAGATGCTGCTAAGCAGGAGAAATTTTTGGAAGGGCTGAATGATGAACTGAGTATGCAGTTGATGGTAGCAACCTTCAACAACTACCAGGAGCTGGTAGACAGAGCTCTCATGATTGAAGGGAAGCAACATCAGATTGAAAACCGTAAGAGGAAGTATGTACAAGGGAAGTATAATTCCGGAGCTCAGCAGAAGCCACGATTTACTCCGAAGCCGGGAGGACAGTTTCAGCATACCCATGGAGGAGGTAGTTCGCACAACCATAATGGCTCCAAGAATGGTAATGGGAATGGAGGAAGCAACGGACAGAACCGCACAACCCATCTACCGCAACCAAGAGGGATCTAAGTCACATTACTTGTTTCAAGTGCCAGAAGGCTGGACACTATGCAACTGATTGTTCTGAAGCCCAAAATGGAAATGGCAATGGAAGCTCTGGGAAGAAGCCGAACCCGTTCAACAAAGGACATGTGAACCACGTGAGCGTGGAGGAGGTTGAAGCTCAGCCTGATGCAGTAATAGGTATGTTTTTGGTTAAGTCATTTACTGCAACCGTTCTTTTCGATACTGGTGCATCGCATTCATACATATCAAGGGGATTCGTGAATAAGTTTAAGATGTCCACCCAAGTTCTCAAAACTCCTATGTTAGTAACCTCGCTAGGAGCAGAATATATGGCCAGCCAAGGATGTTTTCAGATACCATTGGCCATTGGTAGGCATGTTTTCCCATCAGACCTCATAGTTTTGGAGTCGCAAGGTTTGGATGTGATTTTGGGAATGGATTGGCTATCGTTGTATGGAGGAAACATCGATTGTGCCAGCAAGACGATTTTGCTTACCACCCCGGAAGGAAAAAGGATCAAGTATGTATCCCGGCATATGCCGAAGAGGACTCAAGTGAATTCCTTATCAGGAGTTGTACAGGAGGAAGTACCCGTGGTGAAGGATTACCCGGATGTATTTCCAGAAGAGTTGCCAGGCATGCCACCAGATAGAGACATTGAGTTCTTGATTGAACTTTTGCCAGGCACAGGGCCAATATCTAAGAGACCGTACAGGATGCCCGCAAAGGATTTGGAGGAAATTAAGAAGCAGATCAAGGAGTTACTGGATAAAGGCTATATTCGCCCAAGTTCGTCACCTTGGGGATCACCAGTACTTCTAGTGGAGAAGAAAGATGGATCGCTGAGGATGGTTGTTGATTACCGAGGATTGAATGAAGTGACCATCAAAAACAAGTACCCGCTGCCGATGATCAATGATTTGTTTGACCGCCTACAAGGAGCTAAAGTATTTTCCAAGATCGATCTACGATCGGGATACCATCAGTTAAAGATTCGAGAGTAGGATATACCTAAGACGACATTTACCACTAGATATGGATTGTATGAGTATACCGTTATGTCATTTGGTCTGACTAACGCACCTGCCTATTTTATGAACCTGATGAACAAAGTGTTTATGGAGTTTTTGGATAAGTTCGTCGTGGTGTTCATTGATGATATTTTAATCTTTTCCAAGAATGAGGAAGAGCATGAGGAGCATTTGCGATTGGTACTTGAGAAGCTCAGAGAACATCAGTTATATGCCAAGTTCAGCAAATGCGAATTTTGGCTGAAAGAAGTTGGATTCCTCGGACATGTTATTTCTGGAGAAGGAATAGCAGTGGACCCTGCCAAGGTTGACACAGTGACAAGTTGGGAATCACCCACGACTGTTGGAGAAATCCGGAGTTTTCTTGGACTTGCAGGATACTACCGGAGATTCATCGAGAATTTCTCGAGGATTGCTAAGCCCATGACTGAGCTATTGAAGAAGGACACCAAATTCAATTGGACTGAGGAATGTGAAGCTAGTTTCCAAGAGTTGAAGAAACGATTGGTTACATCACCAGTGTTGATTCTGCCAGATCAA
>NW_025243417.1:0-2927 GCF_018294505.1 Triticum aestivum
GAGCTAAAGAAATAGCGAGCCAGCCAACTAGCAGAGTAATCAAAGCTAGGAAGGTAGCTTAGGGCATTTCTAGCCGACCCCCTACTGGTGTTAAGAGGAATAAAAAATCGATTTTACTCCTCTAATGTGCGCCTAACACTAGTAGAAAAAGGGTCAAATGTGAGACACATTAGTCCCGGTTTGTAACAGAACCGGCACTAATGTGTACATTAGTGCCGGTTCCAACGGCTAGCCGGGAGGACCTCTTTAGTACCGGTTCGTGGCAAATCTTTAGCACCGGTTCGTGTCACGAACCGGTACTAATGAGAGTGCTGGCAGGATGTTGTCAGAGTGGGGCCCTTCCAGCACCTTTAGTACCGGTTCGTGGCACGAACCGGTACTAAAGGTCGTTCTATATAAACCCTTCGTCCACCCGCACTCTGTTCTTCCCCCTTTCCCCTCTCCCTCTCCTCTGTTCTTCCCTTCTTCCTCTCGAGTTCATCACAAAATTTGCCCCAAATTTGTCAAGATTTGCAGGCCCTCATCCATTCAAATGATCACCAAGGTTAGCAACTTTGTCCTTTCATCTCTCATTGCTAGATTAGCTCTTGCATTGGTTTATATAGTGATTAATTGTGGGTTTTAGTAATTTGGGAGGAATTATATGTGGTAGTATTTGATTTATATGCAATTTGAGTTCAAAATAACACTTAGTTTGCATATGTAGGTGTGGTTTACTTAGTGCCTTCTAAATCTCCGCCTTAACCACCGTCGATCGCCCGCACCGTCCCGTCGCCGGCACCACCTTGTGGTGAGCCTCTTGTTCATGAAATTTTATATAAAAAATTGATGTTTGTGTGATTTGGATATATAGTTACTCGTATAATAATTATCTTACCCGTACGTTGTTTGTTATACATAGTGCCATGGTTTTGATATCCGTCCCCGTCGGCCCTCGTCCTTGTTATGATTCGGATGTGGTATATTCTCTTTTAAAACTATTTGTTGCATTTCGTGTTTATGACAAATTATGCCCATCAAGTTGACATAGATATTTTTATCTAGGAGGTATGTGAACCGGAAATTCCAACCGAACCTATTGTCGAGAGGTTAAATTTAGTTGAAAGAGAAAACGAGTACTTGAAAGAAAAATTGAAAAGAATTGAGGGGGAGAAGATGGAATTGGAGTTGCATGTTGCCGATGTCGTCGATGATCAAAAGATCAAGATGGAGAAAATGCGCTTGAAGATTAGAAAGATTAGAAAATATGCCATCGATAGTGAGGCTTGGTATCATTATGCTGTTGGATCAATTGTTACCTTAGTTGCAATCTTGATCGCATTTGTTGTTGCATTTAAATGCTTTAGCTAGAGAGTTATTTGTTTGTTGCATTTAAGTGTTGTATGAACTTTATGTATGAACTTGTATTAATTTGGTCTATTCGGTGTTGTGTAATGAAGATGAGCCGGCGATGGATGTACGATGACCGATGCTCTCCCCAGTTCGTTGAGGGCGTGCATACTTTTCTGCTTACGGCTGAGGCAAACAAGCGGGCGGATGGTTTTATGCCTTGTCCATGTGCTGGCTGTAAGAATGGTCGCAATTACTCTACGTCAAGAACCATTCACGTTCACCTGTTTGAGTCCGGTTTCATGCCCCACTATAATTTTTGGACCAAGCACGGAGAAAGAGGGGTTATGATGGAAGACAATGAAGAAGAAGAGGACGACGACAGCTATCCTGGCCATGGGCTCCCTGAATACGATGATACAACAATGGGGGAAGAAGCTGAGCCGGTAATGCGGGAAGAAGCTGAGCCGGCAATGCGGGAAGAAGCTGAAGAAGAGGCATTAGATGAGCCCGTTGATGATCTAGGTCGGGCCATTGCCGATGCAAAGAGAAACTGTGCAAGTGATTTGGAGAAGAAGAAGTTGCAGCGCATGTTAGAGGATCACAAAAAAATGTTGTACCCGAATTGCGTAGGTGACAAGAAAAACCTGGGCACCACACTGGAATTGCTGCAATGGAAGGCAGAGAATGGTGTATCTGACAAGGAATTTGGAAAGTTGCTAGTAATGATAAAGGATATGCTTCCAAAGGACAACGAATTGCCCGAGAGTACGTACGAAGCAAAGAAGGCTGTCTGCCCTCTAGGGTTAGAGGTGCAGAAGATACATGCATGCCCTAATGATTGCATCCTCTACCGCGGTGAGTACGAGGATTTTAAGGCTTGCCCGGTATGTGGTGCATTGCGCTATAAGATCAGTCGCGATGAGCATGGTGATGTCGAGGGCGAGCGCCCCAGGAAGAAGATTCCTGCCAAGGTGATGTGGTATTCTCCTATAATACCACGGTTGAAACGTTTGTTCCAAAACAAAGAGCATGCCAAGGCGATGCGATGGCACATAGAAGACCGTAAGAAAGACGGAAAGTTGAGAGTACCCGCTGACGGGTCGCAGTGGAGAAAAATCGAAAGAAAGTACGGGAAGGAGTTTGCAGATGACGCAAGGAGCGTATGGTTTGGTCTAAGCGCAGATGGCATTAATCCTTTTGGGGAGCAGAGCAGCAACCATAGCACCTGGCCTGTGACTCTATGTTTGTATAACCTTCCTCTTTGGTTGTGCATGAAGCGGAAGTTCATTATGATGCCAGTGCTCATCCAAGGCCCTAAGCAACCCGGCAACGACATTGATGTGTACCTAAGGCCATTAGTTGAAGAACTCTTACAACTGTGGAATGGAACAGGTGTACGTGCGTGGGATGAGCACATGGGGGAAGAATTTGACCTAAAGGCGTTGCTGTTCGTGACCATCAATGATTGGCCTGCTCTCAGTAACCTTTCAGGACAGACGAACAAGGGATACCGCGGATGCACGCACTGTTTGGATGATACCGACAGTATATATTTGAATAGTTGTAAGAAGAATGTGTACCTGGGACATCGCCGA
>NW_025243418.1:0-2927 GCF_018294505.1 Triticum aestivum
GAGCTAAAGAAATAGCGAGCCAGCCAACTAGCAGAGTAATCAAAGCTAGGAAGGTAGCTTAGGGCATTTCTAGCCGACCCCCTACTGGTGTTAAGAGGAATAAAAAATCGATTTTACTCCTCTAATGTGCGCCTAACACTAGTAGAAAAAGGGTCAAATGTGAGACACATTAGTCCCGGTTTGTAACAGAACCGGCACTAATGTGTACATTAGTGCCGGTTCCAACGGCTAGCCGGGAGGACCTCTTTAGTACCGGTTCGTGGCAAATCTTTAGCACCGGTTCGTGTCACGAACCGGTACTAATGAGAGTGCTGGCAGGATGTTGTCAGAGTGGGGCCCTTCCAGCACCTTTAGTACCGGTTCGTGGCACGAACCGGTACTAAAGGTCGTTCTATATAAACCCTTCGTCCACCCGCACTCTGTTCTTCCCCCTTTCCCCTCTCCCTCTCCTCTGTTCTTCCCTTCTTCCTCTCGAGTTCATCACAAAATTTGCCCCAAATTTGTCAAGATTTGCAGGCCCTCATCCATTCAAATGATCACCAAGGTTAGCAACTTTGTCCTTTCATCTCTCATTGCTAGATTAGCTCTTGCATTGGTTTATATAGTGATTAATTGTGGGTTTTAGTAATTTGGGAGGAATTATATGTGGTAGTATTTGATTTATATGCAATTTGAGTTCAAAATAACACTTAGTTTGCATATGTAGGTGTGGTTTACTTAGTGCCTTCTAAATCTCCGCCTTAACCACCGTCGATCGCCCGCACCGTCCCGTCGCCGGCACCACCTTGTGGTGAGCCTCTTGTTCATGAAATTTTATATAAAAAATTGATGTTTGTGTGATTTGGATATATAGTTACTCGTATAATAATTATCTTACCCGTACGTTGTTTGTTATACATAGTGCCATGGTTTTGATATCCGTCCCCGTCGGCCCTCGTCCTTGTTATGATTCGGATGTGGTATATTCTCTTTTAAAACTATTTGTTGCATTTCGTGTTTATGACAAATTATGCCCATCAAGTTGACATAGATATTTTTATCTAGGAGGTATGTGAACCGGAAATTCCAACCGAACCTATTGTCGAGAGGTTAAATTTAGTTGAAAGAGAAAACGAGTACTTGAAAGAAAAATTGAAAAGAATTGAGGGGGAGAAGATGGAATTGGAGTTGCATGTTGCCGATGTCGTCGATGATCAAAAGATCAAGATGGAGAAAATGCGCTTGAAGATTAGAAAGATTAGAAAATATGCCATCGATAGTGAGGCTTGGTATCATTATGCTGTTGGATCAATTGTTACCTTAGTTGCAATCTTGATCGCATTTGTTGTTGCATTTAAATGCTTTAGCTAGAGAGTTATTTGTTTGTTGCATTTAAGTGTTGTATGAACTTTATGTATGAACTTGTATTAATTTGGTCTATTCGGTGTTGTGTAATGAAGATGAGCCGGCGATGGATGTACGATGACCGATGCTCTCCCCAGTTCGTTGAGGGCGTGCATACTTTTCTGCTTACGGCTGAGGCAAACAAGCGGGCGGATGGTTTTATGCCTTGTCCATGTGCTGGCTGTAAGAATGGTCGCAATTACTCTACGTCAAGAACCATTCACGTTCACCTGTTTGAGTCCGGTTTCATGCCCCACTATAATTTTTGGACCAAGCACGGAGAAAGAGGGGTTATGATGGAAGACAATGAAGAAGAAGAGGACGACGACAGCTATCCTGGCCATGGGCTCCCTGAATACGATGATACAACAATGGGGGAAGAAGCTGAGCCGGTAATGCGGGAAGAAGCTGAGCCGGCAATGCGGGAAGAAGCTGAAGAAGAGGCATTAGATGAGCCCGTTGATGATCTAGGTCGGGCCATTGCCGATGCAAAGAGAAACTGTGCAAGTGATTTGGAGAAGAAGAAGTTGCAGCGCATGTTAGAGGATCACAAAAAAATGTTGTACCCGAATTGCGTAGGTGACAAGAAAAACCTGGGCACCACACTGGAATTGCTGCAATGGAAGGCAGAGAATGGTGTATCTGACAAGGAATTTGGAAAGTTGCTAGTAATGATAAAGGATATGCTTCCAAAGGACAACGAATTGCCCGAGAGTACGTACGAAGCAAAGAAGGCTGTCTGCCCTCTAGGGTTAGAGGTGCAGAAGATACATGCATGCCCTAATGATTGCATCCTCTACCGCGGTGAGTACGAGGATTTTAACGCTTGCCCGGTATGTGGTGCATTGCGCTATAAGATCAGCCGCGATGAGCATGGTGATGTCGAGGGCGAGCGCCCCAGGAAGAAGATTCCTGCCAAGGTGATGTGGTATTCTCCTATAATACCACGGTTGAAATGTTTGTTCCAAAACAAAGAGCATGCCAAGGCGATGCGATGGCACATAGAAGACCGTAAGAAAGACGGAAAGTTGAGAGTACCCGCTGACGGGTCGCAGTGGAGAAAAATCGAAAGAAAGTACGGGAAGGAGTTTGCAGATGACGCAAGGAGCGTATGGTTTGGTCTAAGCGCAGATGGCATTAATCCTTTTGGGGAGCAGAGCAGCAACCATAGCACCTGGCCTGTGACTCTATGTTTGTATAACCTTCCTCTTTGGTTGTGCATGAAGCGGAAGTTCATTATGATGCCAGTGCTCATCCAAGGCCCTAAGCAACCCGGCAACGACATTGATGTGTACCTAAGGCCATTAGTTGAAGAACTCTTACAACTGTGGAATGGAACAGGTGTACGTGCGTGGGATGAGCACATGGGGGAAGAATTTGACCTAAAGGCGTTGCTGTTCGTGACCATCAATGATTGGCCTGCTCTCAGTAACCTTTCAGGACAGACGAACAAGGGATACCGCGGATGCACGCACTGTTTGGATGATACCGACAGTATATATTTGAATAGTTGTAAGAAGAATGTGTACCTGGGACATCGCCGA
>NW_025243419.1:0-2927 GCF_018294505.1 Triticum aestivum
ACAAGGAAGAACTGAAGAAGGCATTAACGAAGATCAAGGAGCTCCAAGAAGAACTCAAGGCTACACGCGAGGATTATATGGAGGAAATCATCGCACTAGTAGGGAAGAATGACGACCTGGAGAAGAAGATTGGAGTATTCATGGGAAATCCAGTGCCAAAAGCAGAAGTCGACGAATGCACTTGTCCGGATAACTACATCATCATCGACGACACTGACTCGGAACCAAGTGAAGATGACTTTGTTGACGAAGCTGGAGCAGACATCATGGAGTCTTCAACGGATCAGAATTTCTAGTAGACCACCATATCAGTAGTAGTTTTCCCCCATGTAATAGTATAGTTCAAGCACTTTGTAAAGCTAGTTAGACCGATTGTTTTGCCTTGTTTGAATTGATTGAGTGATATTGATTGTATTTGTCTCATGAGCATATGGGTAGTGTTTTCTCTCTAGACCTCATTCTATTCTTAACTCTCATCTTTTCTAAACCTATCAGATGCCTCCGAGATGCGACACCGGATTTGTTTTTCCACTAGAGATCACCCAGTTGATTCAGCAACAGAATGCCCTGATGCAAGTGTTAGTGCAGAACCAAGACAACAACAACAACAACCCACCGCCACCACCACCTGTTGATCACTTAGCCCGTTTCTTAAGGCTAAACCCACCGGTGTTTTCCAGTAGCACCGAGCCGATTGTTGCAGATGATTGGCTCCGCAAAGTTGGAAGGGAGTTGACCACTGCAGGATGCACAGATGCGGAAAGAGTGCGTTTTGCCGCACATCAGCTTGATGGACCCGCAGCATCATGGTGGGAGAATTATACAGCCACACACCCTATTGACACTGTCACATGGGATCAGTTTCAGCAAGTCCGTACAGGTCATGTTTCAGCAGGAGCTATGGCTATGAAGAAGCGCGAGTTTCGCAACCTACGCCAAGGAGGACGCACCGTAGGCCAGTATGTGGAGGATTTCAGTAAGTTAGCACGTTATGCCCCAGATGACGTTGCTACAGATGCTGCTAAGCAGGAGAAATTTTTGGAAGGGCTGAATGATGAACTGAGTATGCAGTTGATGGTAGCAACCTTCAACAACTACCAGGAGCTGGTAGACAGAGCTCTCATGATTGAAGGGAAGCAACATCAGATTGAAAACCGTAAGAGGAAGTATGTACAAGGGAAGTATAATTCCGGAGCTCAGCAGAAGCCACGATTTACCCCGAAGCCGGGAGGACAGTTTCAGCATACCCATGGAGGAGGTAGTTCGCACAACCATAATGGCTCCAAGAATGGTAATGGGAATGGAGGAAGCAACGGACAGAACCGCACAACCCATCTACCGCAACCAAGAGGGATCTAAGTCACATTACTTGTTTCAAGTGCCAGAAGGCTGGACACTATGCAACTGATTGTTCTGAAGCCCAAAATGGAAATGGCAATGGAAGCTCTGGGAAGAAGCCGAACCCGTTCAACAAAGGACATGTGAACCACGTGAGCATGGAGGAGGTTGAAGCTCAGCCTGATGCAGTAATAGGTATGTTTTTGGTTAAGTCATTTACTGCAACCGTTCTTTTCGATACTGGTGCATCGCATTCATACATATCAAGGGGATTCGTGAATAAGTTTAAGATGTCCACCCAAGTTCTCAAAACTCCTATGTTAGTAACCTCGCTAGGAGCAGAATATATGGCCAGCCAAGGATGTTTTCAGATACCATTGGCCATTGGTAGGCATGTTTTCCCATCAGACCTCATAGTTTTGGAGTCGCAAGGTTTGGATGTGATTTTGGGAATGGATTGGCTATCGTTGTATGGAGGAAACATCGATTGTGCCAGCAAGACGATTTTGCTTACCACCCCGGAAGGAAAAAGGATCAAGTATGTATCCCGGCATATGCCGAAGAGGACTCAAGTGAATTCCTTATCAGGAGTTGTACAGGAGGAAGTACCCGTGGTGAAGGATTACCCGGATGTATTTCCAGAAGAGTTGCCAGGCATGCCACCAGATAGAGACATTGAGTTCTTGATTGAACTTTTGCCAGGCACAGGGCCAATATCTAAGAGACCGTACAGGATGCCCGCAAAGGATTTGGAGGAAATTAAGAAGCAGATCAAGGAGTTACTGGATAAAGGCTATATTCGCCCAAGTTCGTCACCTTGGGGATCACCAGTACTTCTAGTGGAGAAGAAAGATGGATCGCTGAGGATGGTTGTTGATTACCGAGGATTGAATGAAGTGACCATCAAAAACAAGTACCCGCTGCCGATGATCAATGATTTGTTTGACCGCCTACAAGGAGCTAAAGTATTTTCCAAGATCGATCTACGATCGGGATACCATCAGTTAAAGATTCGAGAGTAGGATATACCTAAGACGACATTTACCACTAGATATGGATTGTATGAGTATACCGTTATGTCATTTGGTCTGACTAACGCACCTGCCTATTTTATGAACCTGATGAACAAAGTGTTTATGGAGTTTTTGGATAAGTTCGTCGTGGTGTTCATTGATGATATTTTAATCTTTTCCAAGAATGAGGAAGAGCATGAGGAGCATTTGCGATTGGTACTTGAGAAGCTCAGAGAACATCAGTTATATGCCAAGTTCAGCAAATGCGAATTTTGGCTGAAAGAAGTTGGATTCCTCGGACATGTTATTTCTGGAGAAGGAATAGCAGTGGACCCTGCCAAGGTTGACACAGTGACAAGTTGGGAATCACCCACGACTGTTGGAGAAATCCGGAGTTTTCTTGGACTTGCAGGATACTACCGGAGATTCATCGAGAATTTCTCGAGGATTGCTAAGCCCATGACTGAGCTATTGAAGAAGGACACCAAATTCAATTGGACTGAGGAATGTGAAGCTAGTTTCCAAGAGTTGAAGAAACGATTGGTTACATCACCAGTGTTGATTCTGCCAGATCAA
>NW_025243420.1:0-2927 GCF_018294505.1 Triticum aestivum
AGTAGACCGAAACAATTTTGTATCTACTACTATTACTCCACACATCGATCGCTATCCAGCATGCATCTAGAGTATTAAGTTCATAAGAATGGAGTAACGCATTAAGCAAGATGTAGAGGGATAAACTCAAGCAATATGATATAAACCCCATATTTTTATCCTCGATGGCAAAAATACAATACGTGCCTTGTTGCCCCTACTGTCACTGGGAAAGGACACCACAAGATTGAACCCAAAAGTTAAGCACTTCTCCCATTGCAAGAAAGATCAATCTAGTAGGCCAAACTAAACCGATAATTCAAAGAGACTTGCAAAGATATCAAATCATGCATATAAGAATTCAGAGAAGAACCAAATAATATTCGTAGATAATCTTGTTCATAAATCCCCAATTTGTCGGATCTCGGCAAACACACCGCAAAAGAGTTACATCGAATAGATCCCCAAGAACATCGAGGAGAACTTTGTATTGAGAATCAAAGAGAGAGAAGAAGCCATCAAGCAAATAACTATGGACCCGAAGGTCTGTGGTAAAATACTCACGCTTCATCGGAGAGGCAATGGAGTTGATGTAGAAGCCCTCCGTGATCGATTCCCCCTCCGGCAGATCACCGGAAAAGGCCCCAAGATGGGATCTTACGGGTATAGAAGGTTGCGGCGGTGGAAAAGTGGTTTTGTGGCTCCCCCTGATGTTTCTAGGGTATAAGAGTAAATATAGGCGAAAGAGGGGCCGTCCGGGCATCGGTCCCTAGATCGCGACATCGGTCCCCCCCCTCCCCTCATCCTTCCTCCTCCATCACCGTCTCCGAGGGGCCGGCCGAGCCAAGCCCAGTTGGTGCCGCCGACGGCGGGGCATACTCGTCCTCCCGTGCAGTGGGGTTGGCGCAGGTCAATGATACGTCTTCAACGTATCTATAATTTATGAAGCATTCATGCTATTTTATTATCTGTTTTGAATGTTTATGGGCTTTATTATATACTTTTATATTACTTTTGGGACTAACCTATTAACCGGAGGCCTAGCCCATATTGTTGTTTCCTTGCCTATTTCAGTGTTTCGAAGAAAAGGAATATCAAACGGAGTCCAAACGGAATGAAACCTTCGGAAAAGTTATTTTTGGAACAGAAGCAATCCTGGGAACTTGGAGTGCAAGCCAGGGAAGCGTCAGGAGGCCACGAGATAGGGGCATGCCCACCGCCCTGGGCGCGCCCTCCACCCTCGTGGGCCCCTCGAGGCTCCCCCGACCGACTTCTTTCGCCTATATATTCCCATATACCCTTAAAACATCGAATACGAAGATAGATCGGGAGTTCCGCCGCCGCAGGCCTTTGTAGCCACCAAAAACCTCTCGGGAGCCCGTTCCGGCACCCTGCCGGAAGGGGAATCCCTCACCGGTGGCCATCTTCATCATCCCGGCGCTCTCCATGACGAGGAGGGAGTAGTTCACCCTCGGGGCTGAGGGTATGTACCAGTAGCTATGTGTTTGATCTCTCTCTCTCTCTCTCGTGTTCTCTCTATGGCACGATCTTGATGTATCGCGAGCTTTGCTATTATAGTTGGACCTTATGATGTTTCTCCCCCTCTACTCTCTTGTGATGAATTGAGTTTTCTCCTTCAAGTTGTTTTGTCGGATTGAGTCTTTAAGAATTTGAGAACACTTGATGTATGTCTTGTCGTGCTTATCTGTGGTCACAATGGGATATTCACGTGATCCACTTGATGTATGTTTTGGTGATCAGCTTGCGGGTTTCGCCCATGAACCTATGCATAGGGGTTGGCACACGTTTTCGTCTTGACTCTCCGGTAGAAACTTTGGGGCACTCTTTGAAGTACTTTGTGTTGGTTGAATAGATGAATCTGAGATTGTGTGATGCTTATCATATAATCATGCCCACGGATACTTGAGGTGACAATGGAGTATCAAGGTGACATTAGGGTTTTGGTTGATTTGTGTCTTAAGGTGTTATTCTAGTATGAACTCTATGATAGATTGAACGGAAAGAATAGCTTCATGTTATTTTACTACGGACTCTTGAATAGATATAACAGAAAGGATAACTTCGAGGTGGTTTCGTACCCTACCATAATCTCTTCGTTTGTTCTCCACTATTAGTGGCTTTGGAGTGACTCTTTGTTGCATGTTGAGGGATTGTTATATGATCTATCTATATTATTATTGTTGAGAGAACTTGCACTAGTGAAAGTATGAACCCTATGCCTTGTTTCCTACCATTGTAATACCGTTTACGCTCACTTTTATCATTAGTTATGTTTTTATAATTTCAGATTACAGATACCATTATCTACTATCCATATTGCACTTGTATCACCATCTCTTCGCCGAACTAGTGCACCTATATAATTTACCATTGTATTGGGTGTGTTGGGGACACAAGAGACTCTTTGTTATTTGGTTGCAGGGTTGTTTGAGAGAGACCATCTTCATCCTACGCCTCCTACAGATTGATAAACCTTAGGTCATCCACTTGAGAGAAATTTGCTACTGTCCTACAAACCTGTGCACTTGTAGGCCGAACAACATCTACAAGAAAAAGGTTGTGTAGTAGACATCAGTCAACACCCTGGGCCAGGGTGTGGCGCTGACGCCGGACTCCACAGTGATTCGCCGCTCAGGTGTGGTGGCAGCTGTAGCGGCGGCGCATTGGCGGTGTGTGCCTGGGGGGACGACGGCGGTCGACCATTCTTCTCCTCTAGTGGCAAGGGTTGTGGACAACACGATTTGCTGGCGGCCGCCTCTACTGCGGCGAGGGCTGGCGGAGATGGCGGCGCGACAGCGGTATGCTCAACTCCCTCCTCTACGACTGTGGTGGCACATGGATCGACTGCTAGTGGCGGCTCCTCTTGTGCTATGGTTGTTGGCTCATGGCTGGTAGGTAGGTGGTATGGGCGCCATGAGGGGGGGGGG
>NW_025243421.1:0-2927 GCF_018294505.1 Triticum aestivum
CTAAGAATGGTGAGTGATTCGGGGCCACAAAATAGATTACTGGAATATTTTAGTCATGAAAAATGGCAGTCAACAAGACTTCTTACCTGATGGCTGAATCCACATGCCAAGAACCATCTACTCAAGAATAAAATTGCTGCCAAAATGACAAGCTCATGTGTCTTCTCTGGACCGTTTCGATGACGACTTAAAGTGTAGGCACCAATTTTGACAAAATTCAGTTCATACCACATCTTCCTGATACTTGCTGTCATGGAAGACTGAAGAATTAATAATGCACGTCCCTGAATTTAGTTCAGATTACAACTAATAATACACACTCACAAATCAGTAATAATTTATGTGGTACACATATGATCTTAGTTAATTTGAAAGCTCAAGCAGGTTAGGCTGGCTTAGAGCACCACATCCATCACCCTGGCACCCACTCCTATGGAACAAGGAGGGCAGGGCCTAATGCATGACCAAAGTCACAACTCCAAATCCAGCAAGCAACTTTCAACTTGTGTTAACCAGCACCTATACACAATACACATAAAACTCAGAGATATTACAAAGCATATATACCACATTATGCTTTATTTAAATCAGCCATACAATAACAGACTTTTGCTGCGAAGGAGTGAATGAATTTCAGGGATGTTACACAACTAAATTAGGGAAGCATCAAATAAAACACATCAACTCTTCTACTCAAGCAACAAAATGTGGTGAGGGGCTCGCAAATAGATTTAGGTAATACCTCACAACAGGCAAAACACCTTAATTGAGTACATCTAGCCAACAAATTCCCTTGAGAAATAAATATATTCATGAAAGCTAAACATATATAGAGAAACTCTAGGTACTTTAATTTTACTAAAAACAAAGAAACATAATTAAAGCCTAACATATATAGTTAGTCTAGCCGCACTAATTATATGGGACTAGGTGTAGTAAATAAATCCACCTGAAAAAATGGGGAGCGGGACATTTTACATTTTGCAGACCAGACATGTAATCTTGAAGTCATATAGACATCCATTGGAAGTCAGGTTTGTCATTGTGGAATCAAAATCACTTAGACAATACATTTTCAATCTACACTAATAAGAAATCTTTGATGAGGATTACAAGTGATTCAGGGCCAGTAAAATCATCCTGATGCTCACTGTTATGGAAGTTCAAAGAATTATTATAGCACCTCCCTGGATTTGGTTCATTGTACAAGAAATAATATGCAATCGAGCAAATTGGCATTTGTTAATCGTGTGCACACTTGATCTTGGTCAGCACCATATTTTATACCACAATATGTACTAGTTAATTTGTAAGCTCAAGCGCGCTAGGCTAGCTTAGAACACCACATTCCTCACCCAGACACCCAGTGCTATGCAACAAGCAGATCATGGCCTAAGACATGGCCAAAGTCAAAACTCCAAATATAGCAAGCAACATTGAACTTGTGCCAACCAGCACCTATACACAATACTCATCAAACACGGAGATATTACAAACGATATATATTGCTCAGGAAGCTGCTTTGTTTAAATCACATGCAAACAATAATAGATTTTTGCTACAAAGGAGTAAATAAAATTCAGGGATGTTACGCAACTAAAGCAGCAAAGCACCAAATAAAAACACACCACTCTTCTACTCAAGCAACCAAATGTGACGGGAGGCTGGCAAATAAAATTAGGAAATAACTCACAACAGGCAAAGCACATTGGGTACACCAGCACAACAAATCCCGTGAAATATCTAGCATATTTCATGTTGCTATTGTGATGCAGATTGAGGAGCAGGTAAGGCATCATCCCAGGATCCAATTAGAAGAAGGCAGGAAGGAGTCACCTGCCAGAAAATCATTACATTGTGAAGGCCAAATAAAACCGGGTAAGCTCAGAAAAATGTTTGTCTTTCAACAAGCAACATCTCAAGATCTTGCAGTGTCGACAACCCAGGCAAAAAATAACCTTTATGAAATCAATGTAGACAGGCTTGGCTTTCCAGAAAGATTGTCATCGAAGGAAAAGATTTGCTTTGCTTTCAACCAAGGCCACTAAAAATGACAGTGCACAAGACTACCTACCTGATGGCTGAATGCACATGCCAAGAATCATCTACTCAAGAATGAAATTGCTTCGAGAATTACAAGCTCATGTGTCTAGTCTGGACCGTTTTGACGATCTGCAGTGTAGGCACAAAGTTTGGCAAAATTCAGTTCATATCACATCTTCCCGATATTTGCTGTTGCGGAAGACCGACGAATTAATACTGCAGCTCCCTGAATTTCTTCGAGATTACAATAAATAAAATGCACTTGCGTCGGTATCAATTTATGTTGCCCTCATCATATCTTGAACGGAACCAACTTGTTCTATACCACAAGATGTACTAGTTAATTTTTAAGCTGAAACACATTAGCCTGGCTTAGAGCACCACCTCCATCGCCCAGACACCCACTATTGTGGAACAAGCCGAGCAGGGCCTAGTGCATGACCAAATTCACAACTCCAAATCAAGAAAGTAACTTTCGATCTGTGCCAACCAGCACCTATACAATACACATCAATAGCCCAGTCTGGTTTATTGAAATCACAGGTATACAATAACAGATTTTTGCTATGAAGGTATAAAACACATCAACTGGAAGGAGTCACTTACTGGAAAATCCATTTCATTACATAGGTCAAACCAACCAGGATAAAGATAACAAACATCTGTATTTCAATGAGGCAACTTTCCTAAGACAAGCTTGGCTCTCAACAAAAAATTCCATCAAATGAAAAAAGATGATTTGCTTTCAACTAAAGCCACAAAATGATAAACTGATTAGGCAAGTACTTGGAGTACAACACGCTTATTTTCAAGACTAGACGTACCTTCAAGCGAAACTCCGCAATAAAGTCTGCAAAACACGACCAGTTCTCATTCATATAAAA
>NW_025243422.1:0-2927 GCF_018294505.1 Triticum aestivum
AAAAAAAAGAAGAAAATAAAAATAAAAACGGGGCAATGTTACTATCTCTTTTTCCACACTTGTGCTTCAAAGTAGCACCATGTTCTTCATATAGTGAGTCTCAAAATGCCTACGATGGGCTTCCTCAAGTTGGCTTGTGTATTCCTACGATGGGCTTCCTCAAAATGCCCTAGGTCTTCGTGAGCATGCAAGTTGGATGCACACCCACTTAGTTTCTTTTGTTGAGCTTTCATACATTTATAGCTCGCATCCGTTGCATGGCAATCCCTACTCCTCATGTTGACATCAATCGATGGGCATCTCCATAGCCCATTGATTATCCTCGTCAATGTGAGACTTCCTCCTTTTTTGTATTCTCCACACAATCCCCATCATCATATTCTATTCCACCCATAGTGCTATATCCATGGCTCACGCTCATGTATTGCGTAAAAGTTGAAAAAGTTTGAGATTATTTAAGTACGAAACAATTGCTTGGCATGTCATTGGGGGTGTATAATTTGGGAGCATTTTTGTGTGACAAAAATGAAGCATAGCCTAACTATATGATTTTGTAGGGATGAACTTATTTAGCCATGTTATTTTGAGAAGACATGATTGCTTTGATTAGTATGCTTGAAGTATTATTATTTCTTATGTCAATATGAACTTTTATTTTGAATCATTTGGATCTGAACATTCATGCCACAATAAAGAAAATTACATTGAGAATTATGCTAGGTAACATTCCACATCAAAAATTCTGTTTTTATCATTTACCTACTCGAGGACGAGCAGGAATTAAGCTTGGGGATGCTTGATATGTCTCCAACGTATCTATAATTTTTGATTGTTCCATGCTATTATATTACCCGTTTTGGAGGTTTATGGGCTTTACTTTACACATTTATATCATTTTTGGGACTAACCTACTAACCGGAGGCCCGGCCTGTATTGCTGTTTTTTTGTCTATTTCAGTGTTTCGAAGAAAAGGAATATCAAACAGAGTCCAAACGGAATGAAACCTTCGGGAGCGTGATTTTTGGAACGAACGTGATCCTGAGGACTTGGAGTGCAAGTCAAGAAGCTGCCGAGGCGGCCACGAGGGTGGAGGGCGCCCCCTCTACTGGGCGTGCCCCCTATCTCCTGGGCCCCTCGGGCATCCACCGACCTACTTCTTATTCCTATATATACCCACGTACCCCGAGAACATCAAAGGCGACCATGAAAAACTATTTCCACCATCGTAACCTTCTGTATCCGCGAGATCCCATCTTGGAGCCTTTGTCGGCGCTCCGATTGAGGGAGAATCAACCACGGAGGGCTTCTACATCAACACCATAGCCCCTCCGATGAGTTGTGAGTAGTTTACCACAGACCTTCGGGTCCATAGTTATTAGCTAGATGGCTTCTTCTCTCTTTTTGGATCTCAATACCATGTTCTCCTCGATCTTCTTGGAGATCTATTTGATGTAACTCTTTTTGCGGTGTGTTTGTCGAGACCCGATGAATTGTGGGTTTATGATCAAGTTTATCTATGAGAAATATTTCAATCTCCTCTGAATTCTTTTATGTGTGATTAAGTTATCTTTGCAAGTCTCCTCGAATTATCAGTTTGGTTTGGCCTACTAGATTGATCTTTCTTGCAATGGGAGAAGTGCTTAGCTTTGGGTTTAATCTTGCGGTGTCCTTTCCCAGTGACAGCAGGGGCAGCAAGGCACGTATTGTATTGTTGCCATCAAGGATAAAAAGATGGGGTTTATATCATATTGCATGAGTTTATCCCTCTACATCATGTCATCTTTCTTAATGCGTTACTCTGTTCTTATGAACTTAATACTCTAGATGCATGCTGGATAGCGGTCGATGTGTGGAGTAATAGTAGTAGATGCGGGCAGGAGTTGGTCTACTTGTCACGGACGTGATGCCTATATACATGATCATGCCTAGATAATCTCATAATTATTCATTTTTCTATCAATTGCTCGACAGTAATTTGTTCACCCACCGTAATACTTATGCTATCTTGAGAGAAGCCACTAGTGAAACCTATGGCCCCCGGGTCTATCTTTTATCATATAATCTTTCAATCTACTTTTATTTGCATCTTTACTTTTCCAATCTATATTATAAAATACCAAAAATATATTTATCTTATCATACTATCTCTATCAGATCTCACTTTCGCAAGTGGCCGTGAAGGGATTGATAACCCCTTTATTGCGTTGGTTGCGAGTTCTTTGTTTGTTTGTGTAGGTGCGTGGGACTTTTGAGGAGCCTCCTACTAGCTTGATACCTTGGTTCTCAAAAACTGAGGGAAATACTTACGCTACTATTGGTGCATCAACCTTTCCTATTCAAGGAAAACCAACGCAAGCCCAAGACGTAGCACCGGCCGGGGAATTTTCATTTGTTGGCACGAGTAAGGGGAAGACTTTGGTTAGGGGTCTATTTCATCCGAGATTTGGATGGGGTAGGCTTATTTATAGATAGAGGGAGTTAGGAGAGTCCAAATGAGGTGCCGTTTTCACCCACACGATTGTGATCCAACGATGGAGAGCATGAGGGGGGTTTGGATGGCCTATTGGGTTGTGGTGAAGGGGTGCTGGGCTGCAAAGAGAAGGGGGGTTTCGGTTAACGAGGTTAACCGTTGGGGCATCAAACGACCTCCAAATGGAACGAAATTTGACAGGCGGTCTACCGGTGATGTTCGAAGGCCACTCGGCAAATCTGGGCCCATTCGGAGGACGTTTTTCTCCCACTCATGAAACAAGGTCTGAGAGGGGCGACGGGTGCATGTGGGAGTGTCAGATGACAAAACGGACAATGGAGAAAGAGACTGGATGCAAGTTTTGAACATGCAGATGAAATGCAGATGATGACATGGCAAAGTGCACACACAAGCAAATGACATGGCAACAACGGCGAATAACTAGAAGACACCTGGC
>NW_025243423.1:0-2927 GCF_018294505.1 Triticum aestivum
GGTGACACACAGGGGATGAGGGGAAGCGACGGTAGATCGCCGAGGACCTGGCTAGTCGTTATATAGGTCTAGACGGGAAGAGAGGAGCAGTAGTCGGTGAGAGGAGGGTCAAACCCTAGCTATATAGGAGCGCGAGGGTGCTGGGAGGGGTTACATGCAAAATAATTTTTATTTGTTTCCTCACAAGTTAATTTGCCAACAACGATTAATCAACCCGATAACTGATTAATCGGTTTGATGTGAGTTTATTGGACTGGCAAGTTAACGCGATGTATAGGTGTTACTCAATTCGGCCATCCTACGTGTAGCGATTGACTGGTCCATTAGCTGATTAATCGGACGAATGCTTGAACAGTGTAATTATCTTTGAACCCCAAGTGCCACGGCCTTCGAAAATACTCCCTTGAAGTAATATAAACGCTCTTATATTTCTTTGTAGAGGGAGAACTATCTTCTTTGGCCTCGCATCTGGTACTTGATTCCATATCCATTCAGGAAGCTCACAAAATAATATTATCGGCTCTGAGATATAAGAGAGAAACTCCATTATTATCCCCTCGCATATAGATTCTAGACACTAATCCACCTAAGTGGTCGTATCTGTGTCCCACTTCTTTTCAAAGTATTTGGATCACCATAGGGCTTTGTGTTTGCTTCCAGCTTTAGGTGCATGTCAGCAAAAATGGTACAAAGACATCTCAGCTAACGATGAGTCGTAGGGGGACGACATTAACAGGTTCTTGCAGAGGCTCATCGGCATCGTTTGACCACACATGTGTCATGGAGGCGAGAACAATAGCAACTGCAAGTAGGGTTCATACATTGTGACCGAAGCATAAGTTGATATTGATGGCTTTAGCAATCCACCACGAAATCATCACAGCTGCATATACAAAGGAGTCAACTTGGCGAAAATGTCCTCAAGCATATATCATGAGGGGTTAACACCTCCCTCCATTGGCAACCTTGGATTTCAGTTTTCTCCAATATCTCACATGTTATTGTCACAACATATTTTTTTTTTGAATGAAGCAACTCATCGAGCTGGCTATACTTAATATATACGTAGCTACAACCATGTGACCAAACAAAATACCTCCAAACTGGTAAAAAAATTACAACTGTTAAGGTGATTGGCGATTTTACGAACTGTCCATCCAGTCTAATCTAACGGTGGGAAAATAGGAGTTACGAGGAGTTATAAAACTAAAATTACAGGAAATTACATATAACGTGGGACCAGTACATAATTTTAGTGGGACCAATTAGAATTTTAAAGGGTAGATCCGTCATTTCTTTATTTCCGCTCGCAATATGTCCATTGGTCTCAACCCCCGATCCAGTCTCATCCCCGATCCACTCATCTCCTCTCACCACGGCGTCCGCCGCTTGCCACGCCGTGGACTGCCGGTTTCTCCCCGCCAAGTGCCCCACCACGCCGGCCGCCGGTCTCCACGCCGTCGACTGTCACAGTCCTTCGTCGCCGGATGTGCCCCGCGAAGAGCCCCGCCCCGCGCGAGCCCTCCGCCGCCGGATGTGCGTCGCCAACTGCTCCGCCCCGCGCCAGCCCTTCGTCGCTGGACCCCCGTCCAGCGTGGCCAGCCCCCCATCGCTGGATCTGCACCGTCAAGAGCCCCTCTGCACGGCACCGCAGCCGGATCCCGTCCCCGCGGCAGTCCTCCCCCGCCGGTTGTGGCCCCGCCTGGAATACTCCCACCCAGCAAACCTCCCGTAGCGCCGAGCCGTCTTGCTCATCGGTGCAGCGTCCATCGCCGAAGTGTCGGCTCTTCAGGTCAGCGCATCCCCCCATTGCTAGTTTCCATCGTGGTTTGACACGGGGAGTTCATGACATTTTGTTTATTTACTTATGTGGATTAGGTAAACGTGATTAGGACCAGTGGATGAGTGAGCTGACTTGGAACTCGCCGGATTAAATTCATTTACACCAATTTTGTTTACATTTTCTCTGCAAAGTCAGTATGGATTCAGAACCTACGTGCTGTGAAAAACAGTTACAATAGGAGATTCAGGCCATGTTCTTCTGATTCTGATTATGCACTGGACTATAGCCATTTTCCCACAGCGGCTCATCCACTATTGGATAACCACCATGTAGCTTGTTCACTTTAGATGACCCTCTTGCTGATTTCAATAGTTCTCTATGCTGAAGCTTCAAAATGGGACTAATCTGTATTGGTGAATGTAAGATTCAGAGAAAGTGAATATCAAGTTGTTGGTGACTGCAAAAATTTGAAAGAAACGACTGTGATTTCTTCTAGTGAATGACATTGTTGAGGTTGATGTTGGTTTGTAATCTGAGTAGTTCCATGTGTGATTCATGCCGCAGTTTGGTTTACAAGTCTCATGCTACTGACAAACTTTTACACTTCATACATGCTACTTAACTGCAGCAACAGACCAAACAACTGATGAACTTGTGAACTCAGTGTTTACACAAGGGAATAAACAACTCACAAGATGGCTCAGTTTCTTATACATGCATTTCTCGTAGGTGATAGCTGCTGATCGTAGGTATGAAAAAAGATAGATGTTGTCAAGAACTCCAATGGCATTGACATAGCCAAGCTGATCAAGCACTCGGCAGAGAACCGCGGGATCAAGGGCTCCGACAAAAGGCGACGCCGTCGATCCGACCTCGCTGCTCGTGGAAGAGCGACATGCTCATCCCGGCAGCTCTGGGAGGAGTCATAAAAAAGTAATCTTCTTCTTCCTCGTCCCAGCTCACTTCATCCTATCTTCTATCAGATTAATGTTCTGGAGTTCAGTTAGAGTATCCTCCTGGCTGCTATTTTTTTTCTGTATCTGAAAACATTTTTGTTAATAAATAGTCCTTTCGATTTTCTTCTTCTACTAGGGACAATGTTGATGCCATCAAAGCAAAGTACATCATCGAGGATGTTAACCAC
>NW_025243424.1:0-2926 GCF_018294505.1 Triticum aestivum
TTAGAAGGATACTACGCGACATAAAAGAAATTACACATCAAGGATCCGGATACTTACGATCTTGCCGGACGCCTGGCCCTTGGAGGCCACTCATCCTCACCAACGCTGATGTTGGCAAAATTGTCCGGGGGGGTAGTTCTCCCCCTCTTGGACCCTTTGGCCTCCCCGATGGGGGAAGCCTTCCTTTTCTTCTCTCCCTCCTCCGGGAGAGAGTACTCCTCCTCTTCGGGGGAGGAGTCCTCGTCGTCATCAGACGCCTGATTGCGGGAACTCTTTCGGGTCCCCGCGGCCACCTTCTTGGCTTTCTTCTCCGGCACCACGTGCTGTGCCGGAACCAGCAGCCCTGTTAAACGGGCGTCCGCTGGGTCTTCTGGCATGGGAGCCGGGCTGATGAGCAGCTTGGCCTTCTCCATCCATTCCTGTCAAAGGAAGAGGCAGAATGAAACCTCACTAGAGTCAATCTAATTATCACAAGTGTCCCGTAATGGGGTTAAATCACTTACCTCGTCAGTTGGATGCTGCGAGCTGAATCCGCGGTCTTCGGTCGCGGACGCGGGGGCTTCGGCGCCCTTGAATAGCACCCTCCAGGCGCCTTCGTATGTTGTATCAAAGAGCCCGCTTAGCGCCTGGTGCTGTTCCGGATTGAACTCCCACAAATTAAATGCCCGTTCTTGGCATGGGAGGATCCGCCGGATGAGCATGACTTGGACCACATCGACGAGCCTGAGCCTATTGCTCACCATCTTCTTGATACATGCTCGGAGTCCCGTCACCTCCACCGGATTCCCCCACTGCAAGCCCTTCTCTTTCCAGGAGGTGAGCTGCGTGGGGATGCCAGATCTAAACTCGAGGGCCGCCGCCCATGTGGATTTGCGCGGCTCGGTGATGTAAAACCACCCCGATTGCCACCCCTTGACGGAGTCCACGAAGGTCCCTTCCAGCCAAGGGACGTTGGGCAATTTTCCCAACATGGCGCCTCCGCATTCCGCTTGCGTACCCTTCACAACCTTCGGCTTGACATTGAAGGTCTTGAGCCACAGGCCGAAGTGGGGCCGGATGCAGAGGAAGGCCTCGCACACGACGATAAACGCCGAGATGTTGAGGATAAAGTTCGGCGCCAGATCGTGGAAATCCACGCCGTAGTAAAACAGGAGCCCCCGGACAAATGGATGGAGCGGAAAGCCCAGTCCGCGGAGGAAGTGGGGGAGGAAGACGACCCTCTCATGAGGCTTAGGGGTAGGGATGAGCTGCCCCTCGTCGGGCAGCCGATGCGCGATATCGCCGGAAAGGTATCCGGCGCTGCGCAGCTTGGTGATGTCCTCCTCCTTGACGGTGGAGGCTAACCATTTACCTCCCGCTCCGGACATATTCGGAGAAGGTCGAGGCAAGATGCGCGAGCTCGGGCGTTGGAGCTTGAGTTCGTGGGGATGGATAAGCAAAGGAGGAAGAAGGCGTAGGTGAGAAGGTGAATCCTTATCCCTTATGTATAGGCGGACAAAACTATACGTCCCCCACCAGCCTGGTAAAACTCGCTTATCTCCCAAGCGCCACCATCAATGGCGCGGTTGGGTTACCCACGCACGTATGGATGAGAATCCCGGAATAAGGGGAACACGATCTCTGCTTCGACAAGACGTGCCAAGGAAACCGCTTCGCTAAACATGCTGAGGTGGTATAATAATTCAAAAAAAGGCCTGGTGGCGGTGTGATGTCACGCCGCATAATACGTCAGCAGATTGAACTAAGTGTACATTTTATTCTCTCTATGGTGGAATGTGGAATTTATTTTGTAGAGTCGGACACTATCCTGGTGTTCATGATCTTCTCTGGATTATTCAAGGGAGGAACCCGCCTTGCAATGCCGAACATTATGCACGCCAGACATATCGTCATTGAAGACTGGTTCAGGGGCTACTGAGGGAGTCCTGGACTAGGGGGTGTCCGGATAGCCGGACTATCAATATCCGCCGGACTCCAAGACTACGAAGATACAAGATTGAAGACTCCGGCTCGTGTCCGGATGGTACTTTCCTTGGCGTGGAAGGCAAGCTTGGCAATATGGATATGTAGATCTCCTACCATTGTAACCGACTCTGTGTAACCCTAGCCCTCTCCGGTGTCTATATAAACCGGAGGGCTTTAGTTCGTAGGACAACATACATTACAACAATCATACCATAGGCTAGCTTCTAGGGTTTAGCCTCCTTGATCTCGTGGTAGATCTACTCTTGTACTACCCATATCATCAATATTAATCAAGCAGGACGTAGGGTTTTACCTCCATCGAGAGGGCCCGAACCTGGGTAAAAACATCGTGTCCCTCGTCTCCTGTTACCATCCGCCTAGACGCACAGTTCGGGACCCCCTACCCGAGATCCGCCGGTTTTGACACCGACAACTGACCTTGCCCTGCTTAAAGCTCATGACTCCGAGGTGCCGGACTCTCTGCCAGACTCCGAACCTCCTGCGCCCCTGCCAGTCGAATCCGGTTGGGCGCCGATCATGGAATTCACCACTGCGGACATCTTTCAACACTCACCCTTTGGCGACATCTTAAATTCGCTGAAGCATCTCTTGCTATCCGGAGAGCCCTGGCCGGACTACGGCCAGGATGGTTGGGACGCGGACGACGAAGAAATTCAAAGCCCACCCACCACCCACTTCGTAGCCACCATCGACGATCTAACCGATGTACTCGACTACGACTCCGAAGACATCGACGGTATGGACGACGATGCCGGAGACTATCAAGAACCAGTGCCTACGAGACACTGGAAGACCACCTCGTCATACGACATATACATGGTGGACACCCCAAAAGACGGGGACGGCGAAGAAGCAGCGGAGGGCGATTCCTTAAAGAAACAGCCCAAGCGCCGACGTCAGCAGCGCCGCTCTAAATCCCGCCACAGCAAGAATGGAGATT
>NW_025243425.1:0-2926 GCF_018294505.1 Triticum aestivum
TTTTTTTTTTTGCTACTAATGGAGACACCATTCACAGGCAAAAGACCCGTTCAATCATGGACATGCATAAAAAGTAACAACAGACGTTTTATACCACTAGACCAGGGGATTTCGTAATATATTTTGCCAGTTGAAAAACTAAACAAGGGATATCCTGACAACATCTAACTATCGTCCATTACATACTAGTTTTCATATATATCACTGTCCTAGGAGATGGTAGGAATTCAGGGTAGGATGGTTGTGACCTGATCGGTTGGAGGTGGCAGTGGTGCCGTAGATCGCCAGGCCGTATGAGCTATATACCAAAAGATGCTAACACTGAAACCTCCCACCAATGCACCACACAATTCAATACAATTGACTAGTTGCGGGCTTAGGTAATAAAAAACGACTAAATAATATACCCGTTAGATGAAATATGCATGCTTCAGACGCATGCAACCATATCAAAAGCATATGAGACTATGACACGGCGGTGATACAACTCTAACATAAATATGAATATAGCAAACCAACATAATACGAGATATTACTACAATGTGCTAGAATTGAAGAAGTCTGCACTCACATAAGCTAATAAATGCATTTAAACACTAAGCTCACTCCAACAGTGCCCAAGATATATAAATATAGGTCCCTTCCAGTACTCGTTCCAGTTCCAACAACATTGATGGATAGAGATCATGCATACGTTCAAAGAGTAGAAATCGGGTCATATATGCATAGATTATCTAGGCTTGGAAGGCAACAGAAATTATTTTACGGCTTCGCTTCGTATCAATGCGAGTGATTTGATCCCTTCGGCCTCTTCTACAAGACGTCGATGGGCATCCTGCCCATATGTTTAATCCACCTGCTTAGAATCGGCGCCAAGGTACAATGGCTGCACGAACAAGGAGTTCATATGCTTGAAGCTATAAGGATCCCATTCTCCTTCTATTTAGTGACTATTTTGTTGCAAGGGCTTAAGATGTAGCTCTAGCTACTATTATTTTTGACATTCCAGTTGCTATAGTAGTTGGAGATAGTACCTTCATCCGGGTTTATAAGTCTTTCTTGTATTCTGATTCAAACTTTAACCTTTGATTTAACTACCAAAAGATAAGTTATATGTCATAAAATATTGTCATTGGGAAACTCTTTCTAATATGAATCCAACAATATACATTTTTATAACGTACTCCCTTTTGTAAAAGTAATATAAGACCTTTTAGATCACTAGGTAGTACAACTTATACTTTATTAGTCAAATACATGTTTAAAATTACGCACAAAATATGAAGGGGACCAATGAACCCGGACGGAGGTAGTTGCCGTGATAGCTAGGACTGTTTGCGTAACTGGCAGTGGTGCTACACTTGGACAGACAAAGTAGTGCAGCAACATACTTGCATATAGTCATCCATTCATCCATTTATGTAAATCTTCTTGGAGTCTATATTTTTTTCTTAGACGGCCAACACTTAACACTGATAGGTTTTGCATTTTTACATAAAGTAGCTAAACAGAAATTAGAGAAAAATAATAATCTGTACCACAGCTCCGAAAGGGCGCATGTATCACAAATTCACAATAGGGAGCGTTTTAATCACTGATACTAGGAGACAATAAATCTGTAAGTGGGAAGATTTAGGTGCTAAGAGTAACTCTATTGGGGTGACCCATTTCGTTAGCGCCGTCTATTTGGGTCGGCGCGGACAGAAAAGTGGGCCAAATGCGCCGATCCAAACGGACGCGCGTCCGCTTTTCGTCCGTCTGTTGACCCATTCCCGGCTCATTTTTGAGCCAGATTTGCATCGGCGCGGACAAAAGACGGACGCGCGCGCGCTCGCCCTCTCTCCTCCTAGGGCCCGCTAGTCGGTCGCACATTGGCCTCTCCCCATCCAACAACACACCCTCGCCCGCCTGCTTCGTCACAAACGCCGCCGGCCATCTTTTCCGATAGAAAAAGGATGCATAGATAGTTCTAGCATAGAAAGATAAAAGAAAATATCAACTACTAGTCGTTTTCCGACTCCGACTCGATAATGTCCTCCTCCGACGTCTGAATGTAGGCGTCAGCATAGCGCTCGTCCTCGGAGTCCCAGGACGACGCTTCTCCTAGCTTCATGTTCAATTGAGCGGCCTGCTTTCGCGCACGCTTGTCCTCCCGATAGGCGGCTCGCTCCGTCTCCTCGCCTCCCTCTTCGTCCTCCTTTGTTTGTAGAACTGGCGCTCGTGCACAATGTCCTACGGGAAGCGTTCGCGCCACACCGCCATGGCTTCCACGTCCATCTCGGCGATGGCAAGACGACGCTACCGCCTCCGGTTGTCACGATGATCCTCGTTGGTGAAAAGCCGCAGGAGAGGCGCGAGATCTTGCACCCGCTGGCTCGTCGACACATCTGGAAAATTCATCTTCCGACGAGGCCGCCGGAGGCGCCACGCCGCCGCGTCGTACGTGCGGGGCGCCTCCTCTGCGGTGTCGAAGGTGCCGAGAATGAGGCGTTTCTTGCCAAACCAGATCTCGGAGGAGAAGGCGCCGGAGCGGCGCTCGCGAACTCCGCGAAAATCTGAAGCGCCCAGGCGGCGCATCGACATGGTGGCGCAGAGACGGCGAGGCTAGTGAGAGGGGGCGAGACGAGTGGGCGGCGGACAGATTATGGAGGGAGCGTCTTCTTAATAACGAGCGCCGGCCGCGGCACGTCAAAACTAGCGCGCGTTGGGCCGATTTTTCCCCGCACGCGCGAACCTTTCCCGCGCGCTGGAGCGCCAAAACCAGGGCGACGACATGGCCGCTGACATTATCTATGCGCATGCGGTCATGAAATGGATCGGCGCGTTGGACACACTACCGACCCAAATCTAAAAAAGGGCGAACGCCGGGCGGGCGGCCGATCCAAACAGACAAAGAGCGGATAAAAGTGCCGTTCGTTTGGGTCGG
>NW_025243426.1:0-2926 GCF_018294505.1 Triticum aestivum
TTTTTTTTTTTGCTACTAATGGAGACACCATTCACAGGCAAAAGACCCGTTCAATCATGGACATGCATAAAAAGTAACAACAGACGTTTTATACCACTAGACCAGGGGATTTCGTAATATATTTTGCCAGTTGAAAAACTAAACAAGGGATATCCTGACAACATCTAACTATCGTCCATTACATACTAGTTTTCATATATATCACTGTCCTAGGAGATGGTAGGAATTCAGGGTAGGATGGTTGTGACCTGATCGGTTGGAGGTGGCAGTGGTGCCGTAGATCGCCAGGCCGTATGAGCTATATACCAAAAGATGCTAACACTGAAACCTCCCACCAATGCACCACACAATTCAATACAATTGACTAGTTGCGGGCTTAGGTAATAAAAAACGACTAAATAATATACCCGTTAGATGAAATATGCATGCTTCAGACGCATGCAACCATATCAAAAGCATATGAGACTATGACACGGCGGTGATACAACTCTAACATAAATATGAATATAGCAAACCAACATAATACGAGATATTACTACAATGTGCTAGAATTGAAGAAGTCTGCACTCACATAAGCTAATAAATGCATTTAAACACTAAGCTCACTCCAACAGTGCCCAAGATATATAAATATAGGTCCCTTCCAGTACTCGTTCCAGTTCCAACAACATTGATGGATAGAGATCATGCATACGTTCAAAGAGTAGAAATCGGGTCATATATGCATAGATTATCTAGGCTTGGAAGGCAACAGAAATTATTTTACGGCTTCGCTTCGTATCAATGCGAGTGATTTGATCCCTTCGGCCTCTTCTACAAGACGTCGATGGGCATCCTGCCCATATGTTTAATCCACCTGCTTAGAATCGGCGCCAAGGTACAATGGCTGCACGAACAAGGAGTTCATATGCTTGAAGCTATAAGGATCCCATTCTCCTTCTATTTAGTGACTATTTTGTTGCAAGGGCTTAAGATGTAGCTCTAGCTACTATTATTTTTGACATTCCAGTTGCTATAGTAGTTGGAGATAGTACCTTCATCCGGGTTTATAAGTCTTTCTTGTATTCTGATTCAAACTTTAACCTTTGATTTAACTACCAAAAGATAAGTTATATGTCATAAAATATTGTCATTGGGAAACTCTTTCTAATATGAATCCAACAATATACATTTTTATAACGTACTCCCTTTTGTAAAAGTAATATAAGACCTTTTAGATCACTAGGTAGTACAACTTATACTTTATTAGTCAAATACATGTTTAAAATTACGCACAAAATATGAAGGGGACCAATGAACCCGGACGGAGGTAGTTGCCGTGATAGCTAGGACTGTTTGCGTAACTGGCAGTGGTGCTACACTTGGACAGACAAAGTAGTGCAGCAACATACTTGCATATAGTCATCCATTCATCCATTTATGTAAATCTTCTTGGAGTCTATATTTTTTTCTTAGACGGCCAACACTTAACACTGATAGGTTTTGCATTTTTACATAAAGTAGCTAAACAGAAATTAGAGAAAAATAATAATCTGTACCACAGCTCCGAAAGGGCGCATGTATCACAAATTCACAATAGGGAGCGTTTTAATCACTGATACTAGGAGACAATAAATCTGTAAGTGGGAAGATTTAGGTGCTAAGAGTAACTCTATTGGGGTGACCCATTTCGTTAGCGCCGTCTATTTGGGTCGGCGCGGACAGAAAAGTGGGCCAAATGCGCCGATCCAAACGGACGCGCGTCCGCTTTTCGTCCGTCTGTTGACCCATTCCCGGCTCATTTTTGAGCCAGATTTGCATCGGCGCGGACAAAAGACGGACGCGCGCGCGCTCGCCCTCTCTCCTCCTAGGGCCCGCTAGTCGGTCGCACATTGGCCTCTCCCCATCCAACAACACACCCTCGCCCGCCTGCTTCGTCACAAACGCCGCCGGCCATCTTTTCCGATAGAAAAAGGATGCATAGATAGTTCTAGCATAGAAAGATAAAAGAAAATATCAACTACTAGTCGTTTTCCGACTCCGACTCGATAATGTCCTCCTCCGACGTCTGAATGTAGGCGTCAGCATAGCGCTCGTCCTCGGAGTCCCAGGACGACGCTTCTCCTAGCTTCATGTTCAATTGAGCGGCCTGCTTTCGCGCACGCTTGTCCTCCCGATAGGCGGCTCGCTCCGTCTCCTCGCCTCCCTCTTCGTCCTCCTTTGTTTGTAGAACTGGCGCTCGTGCACAATGTCCTACGGGAAGCGTTCGCGCCACACCGCCATGGCTTCCACGTCCATCTCGGCGATGGCGTGACGACGCTACCGCCTCCGGTTGTCACGATGATCCTCGTTGGTGAAAAGCCGCAGGAGAGGCGCGAGATCTTGCACCCGCTGGCTCGTCGACACATCTGGAAAATTCATCTTCCGACGAGGCCGCCGGAGGCGCCACGCCGCCGCGTCGTACGTGCGGGGCGCCTCCTCTGCGGTGTCGAAGGTGCCGAGAATGAGGCGTTTCTTGCCAAACCAGATCTCGGAGGAGAAGGCGCCGGAGCGGCGCTCGCGAACTCCGCGAAAATCTGAAGCGCCCAGGCGGCGCATCGACATGGTGGCGCAGAGACGGCGAGGCTAGTGAGAGGGGGCGAGACGAGTGGGCGGCGGACAGATTATGGAGGGAGCGTCTTCTTAATAACGAGCGCCGGCCGCGGCACGTCAAAACTAGCGCGCGTTGGGCCGATTTTTCCCCGCACGCGCGAACCTTTCCCGCGCGCTGGAGCGCCAAAACCAGGGCGACGACATGGCCGCTGACATTATCTATGCGCATGCGGTCATGAAATGGATCGGCGCGTTGGACACACTACCGACCCAAATCTAAAAAAGGGCGAACGCCGGGCGGGCGGCCGATCCAAACAGACAAAGAGCGGATAAAAGTGCCGTTCGTTTGGGTCGG
>NW_025243427.1:0-2926 GCF_018294505.1 Triticum aestivum
GAATGTCTTCTCAAGGCCAGTGATCTTCTCCATGGCCTCTTCAAAATTGTTCAGCACATCTTGCACCTGTTCAGTCATCATTTGCTGAAACTTATCATGGAGCTCCTTGTTCGATAAATTCTCCCAGTCAATCTCGTCGGCTTGTGATCCTGGCATGATTAGCAGCAATAGAAACACACAAGAATATGATCCTACAGACTACGAACAAGTGGTGGTGGTGGGTGTCACAAATCCGTCAAGCAAATCTCAAATTCTTACCAGTTCTTACCCAGCAGCAGGCGGTGATCGGCAACCGTTGTAGTCAAAAACTCTCAAAGCTTGGATAGAGCGATTACCAGGGAGAGTCAAACGCACGACGTAGATGTATGTGGAGCTGGGAAGGCTTATAATATGGTAGCAAAAAGGGTCAGCAATAATCAATTCAGAGATGCAAAGTTGAATAAACGCTCAACGACGGTACTGTGCTGGTCCTAGGCTAGACTGTGCTAGAGACGCGAGCCTAGAACACTAACAAAATCACGGCGCGGCACGTAAACAAGGGAAAAGCACACTCTGATTTTTTTTTTCGCTCTTTTTTTTTGCGCTCTTTCTTTTTTTGCGCTGCTTTTTTTTTTGCGAAAAATCACTATAATGGCGAGTGTCTCAAAACTCTTCCTAGCTCAAACTGACAGGATGGGCACGAAATTTTTTCGACCAATTTTTTTTTTTCGACTGCCCGGACCCAAAAACTGGAAACGGGTCAAAGAAAACTTCCTATAATGGCACCTGTCTCAAAACACTCAGAAACACCTAAAAATAGGATAGCCAGAAATTTTTTCGAAAAATGTGTTTTCGAAAAATTTTGGGCCTAAACGGAGCGTGGCTACCCAATTTTTTATTTTTTTTTTCCGAAACCTACTCCGGCAAGGAAACACGAATCGAAATCTAGATGGATCCCGAAAACAAACCTAATAAGCAAAGAACTCGGATTGGTGGTGGATATATGGTGGTGGTATATGGCAGCGGTGGTGGTAGCGGTGGTAGTATATGGATATGGATCGGTGGTGGTATATGGACACGGATTGGTGGTGGTATATGGATACGGATTCGGTGCGGTGGTGGTAGATGGCAAGGGCGATGATGATGGTGCGGCGGCGGCGTGACAACTTATGACCAGAACTCGAAACTCTAAAAGACTAGACTCTAAGACCAGCAACTAGACACGACGATGCAACCGCAAATTCAACAAAGCAAAACCCTAAAAAGATTATGCAAGGCTCAGATTGGTTCGGATATGATGAACTAACCCTAATTTTTTTTGTGGCTTTTTCGTGGACTATAGGTATGAAGAACAGACTCGATCTAAACTACGAAAAACAGTAAAATCTCACCGAGCAACCTGGAAATCTGATACCACTTGATAGAGGCAAAGGTGTCCCGTCTTTCGATGAGATGATGGATATCGCTTTGGTGGAAGTCGACTTTGACGATCCGACTACGAACGTGCGAGGACGTCGCGCCTTAGCAATCGCTAAACCAACTCCGAGAGGTTATTGACCACGCCGGAGCACGATCAACCTGACCACGAGGGTCTGTTTCCTGCGAGCAAACGAAGAACAAGCAAGAAACTAAGATTGCAATCTGGATATTGCGAATATAAGATGAAAGCTTTATTGATCAAGGTGGGGTTCTATGACGCCTTTGTCTGGTCGCTGAACACAAACGAAGTACGCGAAGTTGCATCTATGGCGAACTTTTAATCTAAACAAAACCCAAAGTCTAAACGATGCCCTAAGGGCTGTATATATGGAGGAAGAGGGGGGAATTTCGTGGCCCTTGGTGGAGGGGTCCGAAATCAACCCTATCTCTTGTTTCCCCACACATACGGACTCTAAAAATAGCCTATACTTATGTATTTCGAAATTACATGGGCCTGGCCCAATAATAAGGTGACGCAGCACCTAAAATAGCCTCGGGACGAAATTTATGAAGTGGCATCTTGTATATTTCGTCCAAGGCTTCATGCACCCATTATGGTGGCTTCAAAGTCCTGAAATCATCACTTGTAACTCCGTTCTTGTTCCCCTTGCGCATGCCATCATCTCCATGCTTGTTCTTGCTCCAATGTTCACCCTTCTCCAAGCTAGGCCCTTCATTTATAAGCAAAACAAATGTATCCAATTTAGGCAGCATCATATTCTCATGAACATTAGAAACATTACCAAGAAACGAAAGTACCTGGTAATTTAGTTGGCGTGCACGAGCTCTAGTAATTGGTCCAGTATGTATAGCAGCAGGGGCTGTGGGTGTAACAATTGTATTGATGTCCTCATCAGCAAGTTTGCCTAGGCCGTCCACCATATCATCCGCATAGCCACCACCGACTTCCGCAACCTAACCCATTTTGTTCCCTATAGCATTAATGGTTGCTTGAGTAGTGATTTGAGTCTCCTAAGGTGTTTCGGCTACTTAGGGACGATTGCTTCTTCATCAACCACCACCACCACTTCCGCATAGGCGTGCCCACCATACACTTCCGCCACCCCCAACTTAACCCAATAGTTGTTTGAGCTTGTGTGAGTTGTGGTTTGTGTCTCCTAAGGTGTTTCGGCTACTTAGGGACGACAACTTCAACTCCGACACGTGTTTTGCCCATCATCCCACTTCCGCATTGCCTAGTGCAAAACCACCACCGCTTTCTGCTACCACCATTTGACATTTGTCATTTGAGATTTTGAGTTCGCGGTTTTTGCGTTTCCTAAGGTGTTTCGGCTACTTAGGGACGAGTTCCATTATCTTGGTATCTACATAAAGAACACCGCCACTCATCATCGCAAAGGGCGGTAACCTCGATGACACCATTGTATATTCCCTTGCAATTGCATTGTTAACCCCTAGCCCATTTTGCGTCACTTGCCTATCGGGACTAGCCATTTGAGTATTGTCG
>NW_025243428.1:0-2926 GCF_018294505.1 Triticum aestivum
TCTGGGACAAGTAGACCGACTCCTGCGTGCATCTACCACTATTACTCCACTCATCGACCGCTATCCAACATGCATCTAGAGTATTAAGTTAAAAACAGAGTAACGCCTTAAGCAAGATGAAATGATGTAGAGGGATAGACTCATGCAATATGAAGAAAACCCCATCTTGTTATTCTCGATGGCAACAATACAATACGTGCCTTGCTGCCCTTACTATCACCGGGAAAGGACACCGCGAGATTGAACCCAAAGCTAAGCACTTCTCCCATTGCAAGAAAGATCAATCTAGTAGGCCAAACCAAACTGAAAATTCGAAGAGACTTGCAAAGATAACCAATCATACATAAAAGAATTCAGAGAAGATTCAAATATTATTCATAGATAGACTTGATCATAAACCCACAATTCATTGGTCTCAACAAACACACCGCAAAAAGAAGATTACATCGAATAGATCTCCACAAGAGAGGGGAAGAACATTGTATTGAGATCCAAAAAGAGAGAAGAAGCCATCTAGCTACTAACTATGGACCCGTAGGTCTGAGGTGAACTACTCACACTTCATCGGAGGGGCTATGGTGTTGATGTAGAAGCCCTCCGTGATCGATGCCCCCTCCGGCGGAGCTCCAAAACAGGCCCCAAGATGGGATCTCGTGGATACAGAAAGTTATGGCAGTGGAATTAGGGTTTTGGCTCCTTTTCTGATCGTTTGGGGGTACATGGATATATATATAGGAGGAAGAAGTATGTCGGTGGAGCAACAGGGGGCCCACGAGGGTGGGGGCGCGCCTGGTAGGGTAGGGCGCGCCCCCTACCTCGTGGCCTCCTGTTACGTGCCTTGACGTAGGGTCCAAATCTCTCGAGTCTTATCTATTGAGAAAATCACGTTCCCGAAGGTTTCATTCCGTTTGGACTCCGTTTGATATTCCTTTTCTTCGAAACCCTAAAATAGGAAAAAACAGCAATTCTGGGCTGGGCCTCCGGTTAATAGGTTAGTCCAAAAAATAATATAAAAGTGGATAATAATGCCCAATAATGTCCAAAACAGTAGATAATATAGCATGGAGCAATCAAAACTTATAGATACGTTGGAGACGTATCAAGCTGCTGCTGCGCCTCGCCAACCTGGGCTTCATGCTCCTCGCGTGAGGCGCGTTCTTTGGCCGCTTTGTCCTCGGCCTCGGCTAGCGCCTTCTTAAGGGCCGCCACCTCGGTCGTGGCCACTAAGAAAGTTTATGACACTTTAAGTCCGGCTGGACAACTCATTTTTTTGAAATGTACCCACAGGTTACTGCATACCTTGGCTATATTCCAGCTGTTTCTTCACGAGGCCGAGCTCCTCCTCAACCCGCTCCAGTTTCCGCTTCAGTCCGGAAACTTCCACAGCGTGAGCAGTGGCAACCTGCAGCGACACCTGCTTATTCACATAGACAACTCATGTTAGACTCCTGCGATATTCATTCTTGATCCTCTGTTTGGCTTTTCCTCCCGAACGCCAAATAGAGCATCAGGGGCTACTGTCTATACGGTGATGTTTTTCCTACAGTTACATTACTTACCTCAAATCCCGTTAGAATGCTCGTGCAGGCTTCGGTTAGTCCGCTTTTGACAAACTGAACCTTCTCTATTACCGTGTCCATAAGGACACGATGCTCATCCACGATAGAGGCGCCTCGTAGCGCCTCCAGCAGATTATCCGGTGCCTCTGGTTGGACAGAGATCACCGGACGAACAGGTACATTCCCTCCTTGGGGGGAATGCCATTCGCTGGACCCCGGAGCCACGTAGAGCTCCTGAATGTTATCCGGCTGAGGCCCGAAGGGAACTCGGGCCCCGTCACCAGTCCCCGTGGGGACTTTTTTTTCCCTGTATGTCCGGCGGCCGAGGAGTCATCCCGGGACGTCACCCCGATGGTCTCCGGAATCTCCCCCCGTCCCGGGAAGGTCTTTTTGGACACCACCTCGTCATCTCCCTTGTGTGAGATGGAATGGGCAGGTGGCGGAGATATGCTAGCCATCTCCTTCGAGTCTAGCGAATCCTCTGTCGAGGATCGCGGGGAGCCATCACGTGCCGGACTGCAATGACAAGGTTTAAGATGTATCAATATTATAGACCGAGAAGGCCAGATGTTTTCGATTCTAGTACTCACGAGGCGGCCCGAGGCTTGGTCCGGCGATGTCGCTCTGGACTGTTGTCGACATCCCACGTAGAGTTATCCGTGAGGGAGCCTTTTCCCCTTCTGGGCGCCTCTGCCTCCAAACTCATGGAGGCCTCCCTTTTCTCCCTTCCTCTCGGAGGAGGGGAGTCGCCTCCCTCCTTGTCGTCATCATCGGGAGCCCAAGGGTCTGTCTCATTGTCAGACGAGATGACCAAGGTGCTCCTTCGGCGAAGCCCACTCCTGGTCCCCTTGGCCATGGTTTTGACCTTCTTCTCCGGTACGTCGTAAGGCACCATAAATAGCATCTTCATGAGGAGTGAGGTTTCTCCACCTTCAGGCAGTGGAGCCAGATTATTAATCCGTCCCGCTAGGTCAACCCAGGCCTGAAAAAGAAATTGATGAGAGGGCTTAGTATCTTTCCTTGAAGTATGTCCTTAAAGACTATACCTTGATAGCCTACCGAATTGGCCTGGCGCTTAAAATTGAGCCCGCGATCCTTGGTCAAGGGTGGCAGTGTCTCGCTGCCCTTGAAGAGCACCTTCCAGATATCTTCGTGCGTCGTGCCGAAAAGCCTTAACAGCGTCTGGTGCTTGGCCGAATCGAACTCCCACAAATAACAGGTCCGACATTGACACGGAAGGATCCGGCGTACATGCATGACCTGGATCACATCAACGAGTCGCCGCCCAGTTGGCGTCGCGCGGCTCGGTGATGTAGAACCACCCCGATTGCCATCTCTTCACCGTCTCTACAAAGTAGCCTTCGAGC
>NW_025243429.1:0-2926 GCF_018294505.1 Triticum aestivum
ATAGTCACCTATTATGTGTTATGATCCGACAACCCCGAAGTGACAATAATCGGGCTACTTCTCCGTGATGACCGTAGTTTGAGGAGGTCATGTATTCACTATGTGCTAATGCTTTGGTCCGGTACTCTATTAAAAGGAGGCCTTAATATCCCTTAGTTTCCATTAGGACCCCGCTGCCATGGGAGGGTAGGACAAAAGATGTCATGCAAGTTTTTTTCATAAGCACGTATGACTATATTAGGAATACATGCCTACATTACATTGATGAACTGGAGCTAGTTCTGTGTCACCCTATGTTATAGCTATTACATGAGGAATCGCATCCGACATAATTATCCATCACTGATCCATTGCCTACGAGCTTTTCATATATTGTGCTTTGCTTATTTACCTTTCCGTTGCTACTGTTACCGTTACTTCCATACTACTTTGCTACTAAATACTTTGCTGCAGATACTAAGTTATCCAAGTGTGGTTGAATTGACAACTCAACTGCTAATAGTTGAGAATATTCTTTGGCTCCCCTTATGTCGAATCAATAAATTTGGGTTGAATACTCTATCCTCGAAAACTGTTGTGATCCCCTATACTTGTGGGTTATCAGCCGCTGTTCTTCCAGCCCACGCTGCCGACCCTGACTGGGCTGGCCGCCGTGCCTAGCTGCCGCCGTCCGAGGTCGGGCCGGCCACCCGCCACCTACCGCAGCCATCCGCCGCGCCGCAGAACCAGATCGATTGCGCCACCGCGCGCCTATGGGTCCCTCCCCGACCCGGAGAAGCGTGAGAGAGGAGATCCGCCGCCACCGTCGTCGACCCCCGGGCTTAGCCCGGCGGCGTCCCCCGGCGGCAACGGAGGGAGAGGAGGGGGGAGTTCGCGGCGGCAGCGGTCTGGTTTCTAGGCTCCGCCCGAGTCGCCCTAGAAGGAATATGTATTGACTCATGGTTCCAAAGTTTGAGATTGAACAAAGATTATTCGGGTGCTTGAGAGCTATCCTTAACCGGATCATGGCAAAAACTACACATAAATTACCTTTGTTAGGTAGTCCTTAAGGTTGAACAAGCATTGTCTTTAATTGTATCTTGAGAGAAAAATCCCAATCCAGGGCAGCATCTCTTAGGACTTCAGAGAACCTCCTGATTGTTATACTGGCACTAGTAGAAAAAGGGCCATTTGTCCCGGTTCGTAAGGCCCATTTGTCCGGGTTTGGGAACCGGGACTAAAGGGTCGGTACTAAAGCCCTAGGCCTTTAGTCCCGGTTCTTACACGAACCGGGACATATGGGTCTCCACGTGGCCGGTGCTGCGAGCCCAGGCAGGTGGGCCTTTGGTCCCGGTTGGTGGCATCAACCGGGACCAAAAGGCATCCACGCGTCAGCTGTTTAGGGGCTAGGGTTTTTGTTTTTTTTCTGAAAGGGGGGCAGGATTTGGGTTTTTATATGGTTAATTAAGGTGTTTCATATATTGTGTTAGGTAGCTAATTAATTAATAGAGAGAAGTGTCCTCTCTTATCTCCGTGCTTGGTCGATGGTACGTACTATACGTATAGAGAGGCCCTCGACACGCTAGCTAGTAAGCAAATGAAGGAAACCATTAATTACATAAATCCGTAATGCATACCGAGAGAAGTGATGGACCTCTACTTCTCCGAGAGATTGGTCGAACAACAAGTTTTCGTATTATCTATCCGACGCTACTGGCTACATACATATACAATATGTAAGATCTCTTACAATCCCCTAGCATCTAAACTCAAGTTCCACATGGTATTATCCGGCTTTATTGATGATGTGGTCAAGAAAGAATCCCGCGAATTCCTCTTGAATTGCTTTCATGCGATCTTCTGGTTGGAGTTCATTCGCATCTGCCACGTCTAATTTGAAGAAGGGGGTTAATACATATATATGAATGAAACTCAACAGAAATGATGGTGTAATAAAATGAAATTATGAATATTATTGCTTACGCACATCATATTGTCTTTTAGAGTAGCCCCACTTATCTTTGCAAGTCGGTTGTAGATGAACTCGCACACGTTCCACAGTAATCATTCCCTTGTTCTTGCCACAAGCATTTACGAGAAATAGAGGTCAATCAAACTGATAATGAAGCATTATAAATGGCATTGATGAAAGTAGCTAGAATCAATGGGAGATGCGCGGAAGTAGCTAGGTAGTAGTACTTACTTTCGGGTATGTATATCGCAACTCCCTCGGCAGTCACGGAGCTTCTGCGATGAACTTTTTCCAAACCCTGCAAGACAAAGAAAATAATTATTACTTGAGATATCACGAAATGAACAAAAAGTTGTCGATATGGTGCAATAATGATCGATTGAACTTACTTGTTGAGAATTTTAGTCATGTCCGCATATGTCTCGGGATCTTTTCATCTCGAGTCTAAGACGATTACTAGTCCCTGCTCAAGCATAATCTCCAGGAGAATATAGTGGAAGCTGCGCACGCACGCATAACTCATCAATTAATTACATTACTATAACCTCAAGTAATAAGGGAAACCGAATATGCACAAGACAGTAACACTCACTTGAAGTTGTAAGGAAAGAGTATTTTATCTTTTTTTTTATTTATTACCAATGATTTGAGCAAGTTGGCCTCGGCTTCTTTGGCATTCTTTTTAACCGTAAATTCATCTATGAGATTCGTGTTAATGAACCCAATATCTTACATTTCTACTTTTCTGCACTCGACGGTCTTCAATCTGCATAATATAGTGAGGATAATTATAAATACATGCAATGACAGAGCTGAGCTATATATAGAGACTTAATGACAGAAGTAGTACTTACAGACAGTAGCAAGTGACAGTTAATTTATTGAGGGCCTTTTGATTGTAAAACTGGAGGAACTCCTCAAATGGAATAGACAACATATCAATTCCAACGAGGTCGTGCTCCTCTTTAACTCTTA
>NW_025243430.1:0-2926 GCF_018294505.1 Triticum aestivum
GTGTGTGTGTGTGTGTGTGTGTGTGTGTGTGTTTGTATCGGCCAGTTTCAACTTGTTCGGTGATGGTGCTTTATATATAAAGCAGGGGAAACCCTTTTTCGTAAGGGAAAGAAGGAAAAAAGATGAAGTTTGGTATCGGCACCAACTACTTCTGTTTACCTTCAATTTGGTCCGGTTCTGGTCTCATCTAAAGAAAAAGCATTGATGCCATCATAATATCTTGAGGGTTGGAGATTGCTGATCTGTATCTTGAGGGTCTTTTTAGGATTCGAGACTACTGATCGATTACATGTAAAAACATGCTTGTGAAATGTGATATTTTGCTGCTCATCTGCCTTAGCTACACAATTTTCCATGCGTGTCTCCAATACACTCAAAAACATACACATTATTAGATCTGGACCAAATGAAACTTGACATACACTTGGACAAAAAAACTCTGGCGCATCCGATTGGGAAATGTTCAAACAAATAGAATAGAAGTTCATGGTACACTAGCCGGTCAACTAGAACTCGGAATGTAGCATATCGTCGAACTTGGCATAAAACAAACGCTTGAACTCCATGAGAATTGCAGCCTCTGTATAGATGAGTAGCTGCATGCTGCCATCCCCCTGTGTGCTGTTCATCAGGTGCACAAGACCTCCGCGAGTTCAAGCGTCTGTTGTATGCCATGTTTGACAACATGTTGTATTCCAAGTTTTAACCAGCATGTGCGGGGTGTGTTCCAGACATGGATGTTTGATATTTGTAACCTGTTGGGCGTTTTTACCCCGAGAAATAATCTTAAGCAGCTTATGCTAGGCTTATCCAATTGAATTCAATCCTGCAGGTCTCAGCTGCAGAGTATAGTAGTAGCTCGTGGAATCCACGATTTTGTCGAGTGTGATGAAGAGAATTACTTCGAATGGAATGGTTTACGTGCTCAAGCACTCTTAGTTTATTTATTTTTAGTCCATCTGCTCTGTGGTGGTGCTCACTCTGCCCAGTCACCATCAGCCATGGCAGCGAAAGTTAATTTATTTGAATCGATCTATATACGGAGGATGGGACGAAGTTTGCTGAGCTCGGTGAGGGGGTAATTTTTTGTTGTAATAATGTAAGTAATGTGACGGGGCGATTCTGCATGCAGGTCCAGATGTTCCTAGGTCTAAACAGTAAAGCGTTTAAAATAACCGAAAGTTTTAAAAAATTCTAATTTTTTTGTGGTGCAAGATGATCAAATGCTTGATGCCGGTGCCGAATTTGGTGGAGTTTGGGCCTTTGAGGAGCTTGTGAAAAAAAGACAAATTTCAGGCCTGTGACAAAGTTTGAAAAAGCACACTGTTCATAGCCCATTTTGTCAGTTTTATAGCGAGCTCCACCAATGTCGTTTACCCATGAATTTTCGCATGCACCTGGCGCATTGAAGCATCTTGCACACAAAAAAGTTTCATATTTTTTAAATTTTGTTTACTATTTGTTTTGAATTTTCTGTTCGCTGGGTGTACATGAGCCCAAGCTCCGAATTGAATTAACCAAATTAATGTGGTTTCTACTCAAGTATATTAGAATTTGATACTTCTTCTAAAACAAGAATTAGAATTTGATACTGCTGGCAGAAACTATTAAGAACATTGAAGCTTTGCCCCTAGTCTTTGTGTTGGGTTGGACCTAGGCCCCTATGGATGTAGACCCTGATGACCATGTCACCATTTAATCAAGTGTGATATTTACTAGTCCAGTAGGAATAATATTATGGAACCGTGCTAGCAAAACTTAATAAACTATCTGCGATTATTTTATTTTATCCAATCAAGACCACAATCTATATGCTTTTGTTCGATCTGCTATTTCCACTTATCTTAATAATCTTTTTTAAATGCTTGCGAGGTGAAGGCGGGAGCTACGCCATGTCATATATGAAGAAGAAAGCTGTCCGGTTAATTTGAGAAAAACCTGACAAAAATGAGTGAAAACCGAAATACAAGCACGAAAAAAAGTAAAAAACAAATTAGAAGTTGTATGTAGTGTTTAGGCAACACATATAACACTAGGGGACATAGTCTGAGCTAGACACAAGTGTCGAGGCCCATAACCGTAAGGCACGGCTGTTGTGCAACCTGCTGGAGTTTGTTCTATTTTACTAGCCCATGACAGCGTGCGTTGCTGCATTCATCTATTTTTTCAATAAAATGGTAGTGATATTTATGAACATGAGAGATAAAGCATTAAGGTAACTTGTAAAATGGTTGCCAGCACAATAGAAGAGGGAGTTTGCTACCTCAAAGGGAAAACAACCGGTTGATCTGCACCTATGAGCAAATTTTATTGACCGTTACTATCGCCCTAGAATTGATCAGTAAGTATGTTCTCAATTGGTACATCATGGACATGACAAACAACAAGCACCCAGTACAAACACACCTTCTTCGGAAAAGGCTTTCGCCCCGCTTTATATATAAAGCACCAATCAACAAGCACTCAGTACAAACACACGCCAAGCCACCACAACACACGCACACACCCAGGACAGGATATATAGGTGCTGAGCGCAGCAACACCGCCCCTAGCACCACCGCCCCGAAGAGATGAAGCTACATACGACGAACCATGCGCTCCAAGGTGGCGCCTTCAGGAAGGATACGACACCGGAGCGTCGCCACCGCCCGATCCAAGGATCAGACATTGGTAGAAAAAGGGCCTGTAGTCCCGGTTCGTAAGGGCCTTTTGTCCCAGTTCTGGAACCGGGACTAAAGGGTCGGTACTAATGCCCTGTCCCTTTAGTCCCGGTTCAATCCAGAACCGGGACAGATGGGCCTGCACGTGGCCTGTGCACGGAGCCCAGGCAGGAGACCCTTTGGTCCCGGTTGATGGCACCAACCGGGACCAATAGGCATCCACGCGTCAGCATTTCTGTGGCTGGGGTTTTTGTTTTTTTTAAAGG
>NW_025243431.1:0-1012 GCF_018294505.1 Triticum aestivum
GCGGCACCCGCCTGTCGCTGCCTGCTCCGCCTCTGCGCCCGGCTGCTGGTTCCATCTCGTCCATCCGTCGAGTCCGCCTCACCTGGCCGGCTTCTCCGCCCACTGCCGCGTCCCACTACGGCACGGCCCTTTCCGTGCGCCAGCTCCCGGCCTGCCGGCTACGCCCACCACCCGGCCAGCCTGGCCGGCTCCCGCTGTTCTCCTCTATGGCGCCCCGGCTCCCCTCTGCCGCGTTCCAACATCGGCTCGCAGCCGCAGCCGGACCCGGCCGCGTCCGCGCACGCCGGCCGCGACCGCTCCGCCTCCCCGCGCTAGCCAGCTCCGCTGCAGCCAGCCGCACCCACGTCCGCGCACGCCGCCCCATCGCCTCGCTCGCACGCTGCGATGCTGCTCCGCCAGCCTTGCTTCCGCAGCGCCGCGACTTCCCGTCCGACTCCAGCGCCCCGCCTCGCCTCCGCCGGGTCCGCGCCGGCTCCACCCGTTCCGGCCGCTTGCAAGCTTTCACAGGTCGGCTGCCGGTCCGCCTGCCGGCTTCGCGCGGGCCGGCTCCCAGCGACCCGGCCATCATGCTCGGCCGCCTCGCCCTGACTTTTGCGCACACGGCCCGCGCCGGCTCCGGGTTCCCACCCTGAGCCCGTCTGCAGGCTGCCTCGCACCGCCAACTCACCGCCCCGAGTGCCAGCTCCGCCCGGCCGGCTTCGCCCGAGTCCTCATGCTCTTCGCCGCCCCCCTGCGCCTGCCATCTTCCCGCGGCCGCCTTCTCCAACCTACGCGCTGCCTTGACCAGTCAGCTCGTGGCTGCGCCCCGCCGCCCGAGCCCCCGGCTCGCCACTCTGGCCTGCTGCATCTCCGGCTCGCGGATCCGCCTCCCGGCCCGCTGTCTCCACCGCCACACAGGGTCCCTGCACCCCGGCCGTCGTCTCCGCCGTCCTGCGCCTGCGACCCGGCCCCCCTGCGCCGGCTCCCCGTGTCGATCGGCCTCCCCGCTCCAGTCGGCCTCCTGCGCTGGCCG
>NW_025243431.1:1022-2926 GCF_018294505.1 Triticum aestivum
CGCCGGGTCCGCGCCGGCTCCACCCGTTCCGGCCGCTTGCAAGCTTTCACAGGTCGGCTGCCGGTCCGCCTGCCGGCTTCGCGCGGGCCGGCTCCCAGCGACCCGGCCATCATGCTCGGCCGCCTCGCCCTGACTTTTGCGCACACGGCCCGCGCCGGCTCCGGGTTCCCACCCTGAGCCCGTCTGCAGGCCGCCTCGCACCGCCAACTCACCGCCCCGAGTGCCAGCTCCGCCCGGCCGGCTTCGCCCGAGTCCTCATGCTCTTCGCCGCCCCCCTGCGCCTGCCATCTTCCCGCGGCCGCCTTCTCCAACCTACGCGCTGCCTTGACCAGTCAGCTCGTGGCTGCGCCCCGCCGCCCGAGCCCCCGGCTCGCCACTCTGGCCTGCTGCATCTCCGGCTCGCGGATCCGCCTCCCGGCCCGCTGTCTCCACCGCCACGCAGGGTCCCTGCACCCCGGCCGTCGTCTCCGCCGTCCTGCGCCTGCGACCCGGCCCCCCTGCGCCGGCTCCCCGTGTCGATCGGCCTCCCCGCTCCAGTCGGCCTCCTGCGCTGGCCGGCTCCGCCCGGCGACCCGGACGCCGGCCTCTGGCGCGACCCGGCCGTTGGCTCCCGCCGCGTCCCGCTCCTACCGGCTCGTCAGGCAGAGAATAAAAAGAATGGAGAGAAGAAAAGTCAAGCCAGTGGCTGAAAAAAAGGGGGTGGCCGGCTGATGAGAAGTCGGAGTAGACTGCTGCAAAGAAGAAGAAAAAAAGTGCACCGATGGGCGCACTGCGTACAGGCATGCCTGGCCGGCTGCCGACTGCTCTGGTTGTACGTGCGCCCATGCACGGCCTGGCCGGCTGCCAACTGCACTGGCGGAGCGCGCTACACCCAGCGGGTGCGCTGATGCGCCCCCGCGAAGAAGAAGACAAAGTAGTCGCTGGGAGAACTGGCCCGACTGCTCAGCAGTCGGCCCGAATCTCGGGGGCTACACCCAGCGGGTGCGCCGACGCGCCCCCGCGAAGAAGAAGACAAAGTAGTCGCCGGGAGATCCGGCCCGACTGCTCAGCAGTCAGCCCGAATCTCGGGGGCTACACCCAGCGGGTGCGCTGACGCGCCCCCGCGAGGAAGAAGACAAAGTAGTCGCCGAGAGATCTGGCCCGACTTCTCAGCAGTCGGCCCGAATCTCGGGGGCTACACCCAGCGGGTGCGCTGGCGCGCCCCCGCAAAGATTGCAGACAAGAGAAAAGTTTTGTCCGGCTGCCAGCAGCCGGCAGAAGAGGAAAAGAAGAAAAAGGGCGTTGCAAGACACCTCACCGCCTGGCCGGTCGAGCCTGACCGGCCGGGACCCCCCTTCGAGCACCCGGGGGCTCGAAGGCTACACCCAGCGGGTGCGCCAGCGCACTTCGCGAGCGCCAAGCCGCGCCGGCTGTCTTCGGCAAACTCCGCCTCAGCTACACGAAAATCAATGTGAGCTCCTCACCCGCATATTTTTTGCATCATGCAAGCACGGATAACCTCGAGTGACGCTCGGGAGGCCATCTCCGTATTTTATTACAGTTGCATCACTGTTCACCCCGGCGCCAACCAGAGTTGGCCCGAGGGCTGTCCGCTTGGCCTGAGACGTTAGTTCCCGTAGACGGCTTAGTACCGTGCGCGGTACCAAAGGCTCACTCTTAGTCACAGACCGCAGAGCGGCTGTCCGGCTAGCAAGAGTGAACGCTGGAGGCCACCCACGCGAAAAACGTCCGGGAAGAAAAATGGTTCGGACGACCCGGCCGTTTTCCTTTACAAGTATCTACTCAGTTGAATCTGCTCCTAGACTCTGAGTACTGTACACTCCACTTCGCGGCCCACTCTTAGCCACAGACCGCAGAGCGGCTGTCCGGCAAGCAAGAGCACAAGCCAAAAAGCAGAGGGAACA
>NW_025243432.1:0-2163 GCF_018294505.1 Triticum aestivum
TAAATGCATGAAAAATAACAAATGAAGTCAGGAAGGGTTGAAAATTGATGATGTGGCTTTGAATGGTGCATTTTGAACACAGAAAAACTATGGAGTTCTAATAAGTTCAATAAAATGAAATCCCTTTGTAACAGACGAGTTTCCGTGTGAAACCCTGATACTTCGAATGAGATTGTCCGTTTTGTACACGAAGTGCATCCAGTTTTTGCCGTAAGCCTCTCTACTTTCTTGCACATGCTATGTGGGTGAAATGATGACACCATGCCAACTTTGAACCTTTTCAGAGTTCATTTGTAGTGCTTTTTTCAATTTCAGGTTCTTATAGCTCAAAAAAATCAGTAAATGCATGAAAAATAACAAATGAAGTTAGAAAGGGTTGAAAATCGATGATGTGGCTTTGAATGGTGCATTTTGAAAACAGAAAAACTAGGAGTTCAAATAAGTTCAAGAAAATGAAATCACTTTGTAACAGACGAGTTTCCGTGTTAAACCTTGATACTTCGAATGAGATTGTCCGTTTTGTACACGAAGTGCATCCAGTTTTTGCCTTAAGCCTCTCTACTTTCTTGCACATGCTATGTGGGTGAAATGATGACACCATGCAAACTTTCAACCTTTTCAGAGTTCATTTCTAGTGCTTTACAATTTCAGGGTCTTATAGCTGAAAAAATCAGTAAATGCATGAAAAATAACAAATGAAGTCAGAAAGGGTTGAAAATTGATGACGTGGCTTTGAATGGTGCATTTTGAACACACAAAAACTATGGAGTTCAAATAAGTTCAATAAAATGAAATCCCTTTGTAACAGACGAGTTTCCGTGTGAAACCCTGATACTTCGAATGAGATTGTCCCTTTTGTACACGAAGTGCATCCAGTTTTTGCCGTAAGCCTCTCTAATTTCTTGCACATGCTATGTGGGTGAAATGATGACACCATGCCAACTTTCAACCTTTTCAGAGTTCATTTGTAGTGCTTCTCAATTTCAGGGTCTTATAGCTCAAAAAAATCAGTAAATGCATGAAAAATAACAAATGAAGTCAGAAAGGGTTGAAAATCGATGATGTGGCTTTGAATGGTGCATTTTGAACACAGAAAAACTAGGTGTTCAAATAAGTTCAAGAAAATGAAATCCCTTGGTAACAGACGAGTTTCCGTCTGAAACCCTGATACTTCGAATGAGATTGTCCGTTTTGTACACGAAGTGCATCCAGTTTTTGCCTTAAGACTCTCTACTTTCTTGCACAAGCTATGTGGGTGAAATGATGACACCATGCAAACTTTCAACCTTTTCAGAGTTCAATTGTAGTGCTTTACAATTTCAGGGTCTTATAGCTCAAAAAAATCAGTAAATGCATGAAAAATAACAAATGAAGTCAGAAAGGGTTGAAAATTGATGATGTGGCTTTGAATGGTGCATTTTGAACACAGAAAAACTATGGAGTTCAAATAAGTTCAAGAAAATGAAATCCCTTTGTAACAGACGAGTTTCCGTGTGAAACCCTGATACTTCGAATGAGATTGTCCGTTTTGTACACGAAGTGCATCCAGTTTTTGTCGTAAGCCTCTCTACTTTCTTGCACAGGCTATGTGGGTCAAATGATGACACCATGCCAACTTTCAACCTTTTCAGAGTTCATTTGTAGTGCTTTTTTCAATTTCAGGGTCTTATAGCTCAAAAAAATCAGTAAATGCATGAAAAATAACAAATGAAGTTAGAAAGGGTTGAAAATCGATGATGTGGCTTTGAATGGTGCATTTTGAAAACAGAAAAACTAGGAGTTCAAATAAGTTAAAGAAAATGAAATCACTTTGTAACAGACGAGTTTCCGTGTTAAACCTTGATACTTCGAATGAGATTGTCCGTTTTGTACACGAAGTGCATCCAGTTTTTGCCTTAAGCCTCTCTACTTTCTTGCACATGCTATGTGGGTGAAATGATGACACCATGCAAACTTTCAACCTTTTCAGAGTTCATTTCTAGTGCTTTACAATTTCAGGGTCTTATAGCTCAAAAAATCAGTAAATGCATGAAAAATAACAAATGAAGTCAGAAAGGGTTGAAAATTGATGATGTGGCTTTGAATGGTGCATTTTGAACACACAAAAACTATGGAGTTCAAATAAGTTCAATAAAATGAAATCCCTTTGTAACAGACGAGTTT
>NW_025243432.1:2173-2926 GCF_018294505.1 Triticum aestivum
TTTCTTGCACATGCTATGTGGGTGAAATGATGACACCATGCCAACTTTCAACCTTTTCAGAGTTCATTTGTAGTGCTTTTCAATTTCAGGGTCTTATAGCTAAAAAAATCAGTAAATGCATGAAAAATAACAAATGAAGTCAGAAAGGGTTGAAAATCGATGATGTGGCTTTGAATGGTGCATTTTGAACACAGAAAAACTAGGTGTTCAAATAAGTTCAAGAAAATGAAATCCCTTTGTAACAGACGAGTTTCCGTCTGAAACCCTGATACTTCGAATGAGATTGTCCGTTTTGTACACGAAGTGCATCCAGTTTTTGCCTTAAGACCCTCTACTTTCTTGCACAAGCTATGTGGGTGAAATGATGACACCATGCAAACTTTCAACCTTTTCAGAGTTCAATTGTAGTGCTTTACAATTTCAGGGTCTTATAGCTCAAAAAAATCAGTAAATGCATGAAAAATAACAAATGAAGTTAGAAAGGGTTGAAAATTGATGATGTGGCTTTGAATGGTGCATTTCGAACACAGAAAAACTATGGAGTTCAAATAAGTTCAAGAAAATGAAATCCCTTTGTAACAGACGAGTTTCCGTGTGAAACCCTGATACTTCGAATGAGATTGTCCGTTTTGTACACGAAGTGCATCCAGTTTTTGTCGTAAGCCTCTCTACTTTCTTGCACATGCTATGTGGGTGAAATGATGACACCGTGCCAACTTTTAACCTTTTCAGAGTTCATTTGTAGTGCTTTAC
>NW_025243433.1:0-2926 GCF_018294505.1 Triticum aestivum
AGTCTTAAACAGCATGGTTATTTGAATAAAAACTACCATAGAGAATGAATTGGATGCTATGATCAAGTTGATGCTTGATAATTGTTTTGAGATATGGAGGTAGTAATATTAAAGTCATGCTAGTTGGGTGATTATGGATTTAAAGAATGCTTGTGTTGAAGTTTGTGATTCCCGTAGCATGCACGTATGGTGAACCTCTTTGTGATGAAGTTGGAGCACAATTTTATTTATTGATTGTCTTCCTTATGAGTGGCAGTCGGGGACGAGCGATGGTCTTTTCCTACCAATCTATCCCCCTAGGAGCATGCGTGTAGTGCTTTGGTTTTTGATGACTTCTAAATTTTTACAACAAGTATATGAGTTCTTTTGATTAATGTTGAGTCCACGGATTATACGCACTCCTTTCACCCCTCCATTATTGCTAGCCTCTCTTGTATCGTGCAACTTTCGCCGGTACCATACACCCACCATACTCCTTCCTCAAAACAGCCACCATACCTACCTATTATGGCATTTCCATAGCCATTCCAAGATATATTGCCATGCAACTTTCCACCGTTCCGTTCATATGACACACATTACTTTTGTCATATTGCTTTTGCATGAACATGTAGTTGACCATGTATTTATGGCAAAGCCACCGTTCATAATTCTTTCATACATGTCACTCTTGATTCATTGCATATCCCGGTATACCGCCGGAGGCATTCATATAGAGTCATTTTTTGTTCTAAGTATTGAGTTGTAATTGTTGACTTGTAAAAAAATAAAAGTGTGATGATCATCATTATTAGAGCATTGTCCCAGTGAGGAAAGGATGATGGAGACTATGATTCCCCCATAAGTTGGGATGAGACTCCGGAGAAAAAAAAGAGGCCATAAAAAAAGAGAGGAGAAAAGGCCCAAATAAAAAAAATTAAAAAAAATTGAGAGAAAAAGAGAGAAGGGACAATGCTACTATCCTTTTACCACACTTGTCCTTCAAAGTAGCACCATGATCTTCATGATAGAGAGTCTCATATGTTGTCACTTTCATTTACTAGCGGGGATTTTTCATTATAGAACTTGGCTTCCTCAAAATGCCCTAGGTCTTCGTGAGCAAGCAAGTTGGATGCACCCCACTAGTTTTCTTTTGTTGAGCTTTCATATATTTATAGCTCTAGTGCATCCGTTGCATGGCAATCCCTACTCACTCACATTGATATCTATTAATGGGCATGTCCATAACCCGTTGATACGCCTAGTTGATGTGAGACTATCTTATTTTTTTGTCTTCTCCACAACCACCATTCTATTCCACATATAGTGCTATGTCCATGGCTCACGCTCATGTATTGCGTGAAAGTTGAAAGAGTTTGTGATTATTAAAGTATGAAACAATTGCTTGGCTCGTCATCGGGGTTGTGCATGATTAAATACTTTGTGTGATGAAGATGAAGCATAGCCAGACTATATGATTTTGTAGGGATAACTTTCTTTAGCCATGTTATTTTGAGAAGACATGATTACTTTGCTTAGTATGCTTGAAGTATTACTATTTCTTATGTCAATATGAACTTTTATTTTGTATTATTTGGATCTGAACATTCATGCCACAATGAAGGAAAATTACATTATGAATCATACTAGGTAGCATTCCACATCAAAAATTCTGTTTTTATCATTTACCTACTCGAGGACGAGCAGGAATTAAGCTTGGGGATGCTTGATACGTCTCCAACGTATCTATAATTTTTGATTGTCCCATGCTATTATATTATCCGTTTTGAATGATTATGGGCTTTATTATACACTTTTATATTACTTTTGGGACTAACCTATTAACCGGAGGCCCAGCCCATATTGCTGTTTTATTGCCTGTTTCAGTATTTCGAAGAAAAGGAATATCAAACAGAGTCCAAACGGAATGAAACCTTCGGCAACATGATTTTTTGAAAGAATATCATCTTGGAGACGTGGAGTTCAAGTCAGAAGATACTCGAGGACTCCACGAGATAGGAGGGCGCACCCCCCTGTAGGGCGCGCCCCCCTGTCTCGTGGACCCCTTGAGAACCCCCCGACCGACTTCTTTCGCCTATATAGTCCCACGTACCCTAAAAACATTCACAGAGAAGATAGATCGGGAGTTCCGCTGCCGCAAGCCTCGGTAGCCACCAAAAACCTCTCGGGAGCCCTTCCCGGCACCCTGTCGGAGGGGGAATCCTTCACCGGTGGCCATCTTCATCATCCCGGCGCTCTCCATGACGAGGAGGGAGTAGTTCACCCTCAAGGCTGAGGGTATGTACCAGTAGCTATGTGTTTGATCTCTCTCTCTCTCTCTCGTGTTCTCTCTCGTGTTCCCTCTATGGCACGATCTTGATGTATCCCGAGCTTTGCTATTGTAGTTGGATCTTATGATGTTTCTCCCCCTCTACTCTCTTGTGATGAATTGAGTTTTCCCCTTTGAAGTTATCTTATCGAATTGAGTATTTTATGAGAACACTTGATGTATGTCTTGCTGTGCTTATCTGTGGTGACAATGGGATATCATGTGCCTCTTCATGTTTGTTTTGGTGACCAACTTGCGGGTTCCGCCCATGAACCTATGCATAGGGGTTGGCACATGTTCTTGACTCTCCGGTAGAAACTTTGGGGCACTCTTTGAAGTACTTTCTGTTGGTTGAATAGATGAATCTGAGATTGTGTGATGCATATCTTATAATCATACCCATGGATACTTGAGGTGACAATGGAGTATCTAGTTGACATTAGGGTTTTGGTTGATTTCTGTCTTAAGGTGTTATTCTAGTACAAACTCTTTTATAGATCGATTCGAAAGAATAACTTTGAGGTGGTTTCGTACCCTACCATAATCTCTTCCTTTGTTCTCCGCTATTAGTGTCTTTGGAGTGACTCTTTGTTGCATGTTGAGGGATTGTTATATGAT
>NW_025243434.1:0-2926 GCF_018294505.1 Triticum aestivum
CAAAGCTGGAGCAGTTAATAGAGTCACGAAAGAGTATACTGTGCGTGATAAGGTACGTAATGTTTGTAATTCATCACTACAGGATATTTCATCAAGTATTTCTTTTGATCCATAATGGTTTTTTGCACTGTAGACGTATATCGCGTTGAATATCGACAATACCCACTGGATGACCGTGGTAATGCACATGATCAAGCAAGAATTCCAAGGTCTCGATTCGCTCTATCCTCTAGACCTGACTGAGAGGACTGTTAAAGCACTGGTAATGTAACCAACATTTGTACCATTGCTCTTACATATTGTTTATGATTGTTCTTTAACACTATCCTCTTTATAGCGAATGGCTATAGCACACGACATGCGTCAGGCAAATCTTATTACACCTGGGAAATATCCGGACGTTAGTAAGTGGCCTATCAATGAGTATGACATGCCCCAGCAAGAGGATGGGTGAGTTAATAGTACATCATGCATATTCAAACAACAACACACATATCGTGTTGCCCACCGCTAATGTTTGCATATATACCAGGAACTCTTGTGGCCTTTTTGTCATAGAATGTCTAGAACATTGGGACGGGGACCGAATGACCCGCGATTTTACACAGGTATGCTGTTATTTACGTTTGTAGACTAGCTAGTATGTTCGTGTTGCAACTTCGGTTCATGTAACCTTTATGTCAATTTTTGTAGGTCAGCGTTGATGCGAGGAGAAGATGTTTCGTCGCCGAGTTGATTATGTCACCTTCAAACTCGATGGAGTGTGTGACGAAAAAAATTCGCGAAATCGCAAAGAAAAGGCGTGCCTGAAGAATTTATGCGCCATGCAAGATTCAAGTTTTAGTGGTTTGGATTTAGTCCGGATGAAGGTTTTGACGGCATGATTATCTTAGGGTTCCTATCATTTTTATGTAATAAACAGGGCATCTCGAATATTGTGACACATACATGTGTATGTGTCTGTCAGACAATTCGCTCGTACAAGACAATTCTGTCGTACCAATAAATTGTTTACTTCACTTATCAATTGTTCTTGCTTAATATTTTTCTCGTTCTCCAAATTTTTATAATGTTAATTTCACATTAATAGTATTTGCATTCTATTTTTCTCTTGAAGTGATCTCCTAAGTTTCATATTAAAAAATTTACATTCTATACTTTTTTTAAAACTCTATCAAGCTTAGCCTTGTGCCAGAGCTATCTGCATGTCATCGTCAGGCACAATCTCCTGGTAATTCCCCCTCGTCACATGATTATGAAAGCAGTCATGTTAGCTAAGTAAATATATCGAGCCAAAATGTAATATTACACAGATGAAAATTAGTCATGTCAGCTCGTTGGCTCTATGGCGTGTTATGTGGCTTAATATTTTTCTATTTTGTTTGACAAACCCTTCGTTTTTTTTATTGTATATATAAATAACTTATTTCTGTACTCACCATGATGCCAGGCACGGCCCATCTAACCACGTGAGGGGCCCGACAGGCGGCCTATCGTGTCGGCAGGGCTACAGCAGCCCATTTTGCCAGGTTCACAACGATCTTCCCCTTTTCTCGGCTCCCTGTCCAAATCCCGCCCTCTCTCTGCATTTTCCCCTCCAAATCTCGATGGTGAAAGCATGACAGCGACCAGGGCGTCGGGCGGCGGCGGCGACAAGAGCGGTGGCGACCGCAATTTTGGTTGAACCCTGGGTCCTGGAAGCAGGTGGGGCGGATTAAGTGGCACAGGAGGCAGCGGCGGCGGATCGAGTGGAACAGGGGATGGCGGTTTCCTGGGCGGCGGTGGGCCAGGAGAACTGACGGCTAGGGTTTCATCGGTGCTACACTTTGGTGGCAAAAAGGTAAGTTCTTTACCGTTGTTCTTTACATCCCAGCATTATCGACGACAATTCATGACCTCTGGCCCTCACAAACTCCATCTATGTGGTCATCAGGAAACTCCTTGTGGCCGTGCCTAGCTAGGTCCATCGCAGCAGATCGTCGTGGGTGGCTGCTGTACAGTCGCAGGGGTTTTTTTTTTGAACGAGATTTTTCGGAAACTGGCCTGTTTTTGGAAATGCCCGATAACATGAAATATCGTCCGAAGAAATCAAATTTTTTGAATTAAATTAGTGAACAAGGTCAAAGAGAAAATGTATGCACACGTGTTTAGAACTTGCTTAGTGGCCTGGTGGTAGGAAGCGCATGCTAATGACAGGGAGTCGTGGGATCAGTCGTTGTTTCACCAGAATTACATTTTTTTTAATTCTATGTGGCGGTTTTTTTTTCTTGCAACATGGCACATTAGAACAAAGTATACACCAACTGTTCTGCTAAATAGTGTTGTGTCCTTTTCGCATTGCACAACTTGCACTAAATGTGAGTTTATGCTACTATAATATACCTGTTTGTTCATACCTAACATCGATCAGCTGCTGTGCTAGTCATTTGTGCGAGAGAATCTTTCCATGGATAATGAGTTTCAGAGATTAATTTGAGTGTGAGACACCAAGTCATATTTGAACTTCGGTCCATCGGAGAAGAAACATGCATGGCGGCCGGCAAGCGAGCATGTGTTACGACCGAATCATTGCTAGCTAGCTACTACGAGTACGTACTTATCTTCGGTTATCAAGTGTACATCACTGATCCAATTAACGAACCTAATGAATAAAATTATATATGACGTACCATATTAATCGGTTAAAATGATAAAACACTCATGCTAACCAAACAAGACAGTATGTATGCCACCTAATCTTTTTGGCACCATTGCAATTTTAGCAATGGTTGCTGCCAGTTGCATGTGGTTTCAGTATTATAAAGCTATTCTTCTAAACATAACTAGTACTGAACTGTCCTTTGTTCGTGTATTAAAAGGATGATGTTTTTTAATGTTTACTTGACCATTCAAACAGTATGACCTTTTCCATTATATTCTTCTACAC
>NW_025243435.1:0-2925 GCF_018294505.1 Triticum aestivum
CCTTTATTGTCTCACCATGCAGTACTGTAAAAATGTATTATTGTCTCACCAATGATCCTTTTGGTTTCATGCTCTTTCATTATGTTATGATTTAGGGACCAATGATCCGTTGCATGGAAATTACACGGAATAGGATCATCACAACAAGGAGGCTGAAGCAGGACGTTAAGGTTATCAATAAAGGCAAGAGATTCTACTTATTCTTCTGAATAAAGAGGTACTGTTCCCTGCTGTTACATTATTGAATAATTGCATAATCCTTTGGTTTTTACTGTTATGGAGATGATGATGACTCTGCCCATTTTTCTCAAACATCTGAAATGGTTAGACTTAACTCCTTGTTATTTTCTTACCATACAATTTTGTGGTGATGCATCATTGAGCACTTGCACTTAAGAGTATTGACATTGGTACTGTGATTTGAGCCTGACTCGCAAGAAGCCTCTAATATCTCATCAATCCAGACTGTTAGCTGATAAATATTTCTAACTAATCCAGAAGCATGTGGTTAGTTTGTCATTTGAATGGATTTTTTCAATTGCATGGTTTGTATAAATCTGAGATATGATTGTATCACAAATTACTCCATTATTTTTTCCATATAGCTGTAAAATTGGGTAACTTTGCTGTGACAAAAACAAGTTGTGTATATATGCCACTGTTATTGCGAGAAACTGAGATATCAGATCGATTATGCTTATTATATCTTATAGATATTGTTCCTGTTTGTTGTCACCTTTTTGTATCTAAGTGTTGGCACTTGCACTTTTTTTTATGCGAGACACTTGCACTTTTGTACAAGTTCATTTATGTCCACTGCAGGGTAACCTTGAAGAGAAGCTTGCAACTTAAGCTATAACCAAACATTATGAAAAGAGGTCTCACGCTGTGAATATTTAGTTGATGCACTAGTGTTTTTAGATGTTGCGCCTCTGTTTTCATTCTCTTTTGATTCATGTATGTAAATTTGATGGAATTGTATCCGATGTATGTGAATTTTTAACTCCATGGTTGATGGAAGCTATTGATAGTGATGTTTCTCTGTTCTAAACATTCAGAGTAATAAAATAGCTATGTGTAAGACCATCAATTCTAAGATTTTTTTTGTTCATTGGACTCACTTTTTCCTGGCGGTTATGTATGACAGGGATATGAAATTTACCTGGTTTACCAAACCTGACGACCGTGTATCCCTGTGAGGCCAAAACCGTCAGAGAAACAATGAAAACCGACAGGAAAAATGTTCCTGTCGGCCAGCCGACAGGCATATCATAATTTCGCTGTCGAGTTATGCCTGACGGCTAACCCTGACGGTTGGCCGACAGGAAATACTTTCCCTGTCGGTAAACCCTATTTTCCTGTCGGGTTTCGGCTCATAGGAATATTTCTGTTTCTGGTAGTGTATGAGGCAATAAATTGAGAGTTATAAAACGTAAAAACAATTTTTTTAAGATAAGCCCTCTAAACCGGAAGGGATGGAGTACTAATTAACTTGAGCACATTTGCCATGGTGTAGTTTAGTGTATGTACTCCCTTTAAAACTACTTGTCCCGCACATTTGCCATGGTGTAGTTTAGTGTATGTACATGGACGTGAGCACATTTGAGTATATTTTTTTTAGAAAAGGAGGTTTACCTACGGCCTTTGCATCAATAGATGCAAACGGCCATATTATTAAAATGTGTAACAAGGTCTTAAGTTCCAATGCAGCTCATAAACCGAACAAAGAGAAAAATAAATCTGTAATGTGCCACATTCGGCGAAAACGACTACGATGCCTACACACCTAGCCTATTATTAACTCGCCATCCAAATCGGCTGAAGATAGCCCGTGCTACCGTCTCCCAGCGGTTGAACCCAATATCCAAAGGCTCCCTGAAGTCCGCATGAGTGAGTAACGACGACATACGGATCCAAGCAGTAGCTCTGTAGATGACCTGCAAAAAATTAGCGAAGTTTGTCCCAATAAAGATCATATCACAACTAATAACTGCACATTTGAGTATATGAGCATGTACGGTCCGCACACAACTAATAACTGCACCCCTCATTTCCTTACTAGTTGGACTTGGAGATGGACATTTCTGTTGCTCAATATGTAGCTTTCTATGGGGTCATACTTGTGATTGGATGGCTATTACACTGGGTATACAGATGGATTAACCCAGTTTGCAACGGGGTTCTTCCTCCCGGCTCCATGGGAGTGCCAATTATTGGTGAGACCTTTGACTTCCTCAAGGCAAGCCATTCCTTGGACATCCCAGACTTTTTGAAACTAAGGATGAAAAGGTACCGTACCACTTGTTGAATTAATGGAGATGTCATACTACTATTATTTAGTTGTCATTTTTCATCATCATTGAAAAAAAAAGTAAACATACGATCGACCTGATTCTCCAAGTGCTTCGGGTTAATTACTGTTTGTGCAGGTACGGCCCGGTTTTCAAGACAAGCTTGCTGGGTCAGCCTGTAGTTATTTCCACCGACGCAGAGGTGAATCGATTTGTTTTTCCGCACGAGGACACCTTGTTCAGTATCGGGTACCCTTGGGTAGTGACTAAAATATTCGGTGAGAAGAGCATCCAAGCCTTCCATGGCTCAATCCACAAGTTCGTCCGTAGATGCACCTTCACACTGCTCGGCCTCCAAAGCCTCAGAGAGGTGCTCCTTCCTGAGATGGAGGGCGCCGTCAGGGAGCGCCTTGCTGCATGGGCCACCATGCCGAGCGTCGACGTGCGCGGCGGTGCGCCTGACGTAAGTGCCTGCCTTGCCCTTGGTTTCAATCCCATTTCTCCTTTCTATAATTTGAGTTGCTCCATCCAGCTGCATGCATGAATGGTGTATATACAAATGAGGATGCTATCTATCTATCTATCTATCTATCTATCTATCTATCTATCTATTTATCTATTTGTTGATATATAT
>NW_025243436.1:0-2925 GCF_018294505.1 Triticum aestivum
CGGGTGTATATATAGCCCGACCCTGTCGGTGTGACCGAGTGGAACAACTCAGTGGCACTGAGATGCATAACTGTTGACAGTTACAGCAACTTGGTGAGACCGAAAAGTTCAAATCAGTTGCACCGAGATTGAAAACCTAGATCGACTTAGTGATCTCGGTATGACCGAAATGGAAGAATCGGTCAGACCGAAACACACAAAGAAGTTTTGGAAGTTTAAGTCTATGACGAATCGGGGACTCCAAGTGCTCCTCACACAGAGTGGTTCGAATCTGACTTGATCAAATTTTGTGATGTAGCATGAATAGAGTTTGAGACAAGAAAAGCATAGATATCTAGAGAAGGTTCTTAGGCATTCTTGTCCATCCACTTGGCAAAAGAAAAAGAAACAAATCAATCAAAGCAACAAGTGGATGTCCTCGAATGAGTTAAATATGCAACCAACATGCTCACACAATAAATGGCAAATGAAATATGTGGCGAAGCATGCACAACTAATTCTAGCATCTATCAAACAATTGGCGATGACTAGGTCATCTATATATGAGTATATTGACTTAGGAGTCAAATGAGAACATTTGATCATAGGTCATACTCATCGTTTAAGCTCAAGTGGGGTTACCACTTTTACATAATTCATTGATGTGTTCACATCATTAGAGTTGCTTTGACTCAATTCTTAGAGTTAAGATCCCCCTAGATGCGAGATCCCCCCTTAGAGGCATGAACTAACATTGGGTTTTGTCGATGATGACTTCATGTAAGTGTTGAAGATGTGGATGCTCAATGTTTGTTGTAGATCATTTGGAGCTATCCTTTGGGGTGAGTTGCACTTTCAATACCTACACGGGTTAGTCCCACAAGGAACAAACAAGTATATCCATAGACATAGAGTGATGCACACACAAAATGATGTCCATGAAAGCATTAGGTCACCTTGTCCCTTGCCTTACCAACATGAGGGTTTGTGACTCCTTGAACTAGTGCAAGATGTGGAAGTTGATTGCACTTGTCCTTGCCATAATGGTATGAGTGAAGAATGTTGGCGGAGTCACCCTCAAGAACTCTCTAGTTCTTCTTCTTTGGGATCCACATCATCTTGATGGGAATCCTTGGAGTTGTAGTTATGGTTGATGAAGTAGAACTTGACGTAGTCTTGGGAACCCACTGAACCAAGGCCTTAGGAGCTTCTTCAAATGCATCAATCTCCTCTTGAAGCTTGTCCTTGCCTTTGTGCTTGTGGTCTTGTGGTGGAAGATCATCTTGAGCTTGTGTTCCCGTGAAGGAAGTGGGATCATACTTCTCTTGTTGAGGAACAAACTTTGTCTTGGGGTATTGATCTTCTTCCCACTCAACTCAATTGGCATTGAACTTTCGTTCAAAACCAACACCTTGATTCTTCCGGTGTCTTCCTTGCTTGCGTACAATTTCCTCGAATTGCTTACTCCCGGCAAGGCTCTTGTAAACACCTTTCTCTATAATTCCCTTCAATAAGCTATTTTCTTGCTCTAGTGTAACTTGGCTAAGAGAATCATTAGTGGAATCAAGAGAACTACTAGAAGCAACAATATTGGATTTAGCATGACTATTGTTACTACTAGAGGAAGAATCCTTCTTGTTCTTGTTACTAGACTTGACTTGAGGCATGTAAGTAGATAACAACGCTTGGGAATGTAAGAAGAACTTTTCTTGCGAAGATCATCATTGAGTGCTTTTAAGAACTCATGCTCTTGCTCAAGATTGAGCTTTTCAAACTGTAACTTCTCATGAGTCCTCCAAAAATCTCGATGATCCCCTAAGATAGTTTCATGAGCTAACTTAAGAGTGTTTAGTTCTTTAGTTAGAAGCTCAATCTTCTCCTTATCATTGTCATTCGTTTTATCTTGTTTAGCATGATTAATTGACGTTTCATCATAGTATTCATCACTAGAGTTGTCAATAAGTAAATCATCATCACCTAACAAGTCATCTTCATCACTATTGAAATCAACATACTCTGGGTGAGTTACGTTAGGGCCTTTAGCCATGAATCATCTTCCAATTCCTTCATTTGGTGAATCAAATATGTCGTAGGAGTTGGTCGACACAAGTGCTAGACCGGCAACACCTTCATCTTGAGTATGTTCGGAGTCAGAGTGATAGCTTCTCTCAGAGTGATGTTCAGAGTCGGAACCAGATACCCATTCACCAACATGAGCTTGATGTCTTCGTTTTGTGTAGCTCTTTGATGACTTGTCCTTCCTTTCCGAATCCTTGCTTCTCCGAGATGTTCTTCGTTCATAACGATCATCTCTACTCCTTCTCTCTCTTGGCGGTGATTCTTCTCTTCTACTTCTTCTCTTGGGAGAATCTTCTCTTCTTTTGTAGTGTGCCGTACACTCATTGGAATAGTGTCCGGGTCTCCCACAATTGTAGCAATTGCGCTCTCGACTGGAAGATCTTTTATCATGGTAAGACCTTGACTTGGAGCTTCTCTCTCTGCTTCTACTCTTGTAGAATTTGTTGAAATTCTTCACCATTAAGCTCAATTCTTCATTGAAGGTTTGTTTATCACTTGATGATGTAGGGGATTCACATGAGGCTTTGTAAGCACCACTTGACTTGTTGTGAAGTTCCTCCTTATCCTTGAGTGACATCTCATGAGCAACGATTCTACCAATGACCTCCGTTGTCTTGAGATTCTTGTAATTGGGCATCATTTGGATCAATGTGCACACGGTATCATATTTTCCATCCAAAGCTCTTAGGATCTTCTTGATGATGAATCTGTCGGTCATCTCTTCACTTCCTAAGCCCGCAATCTCATTTGTGATAAGAGCAAGCCTAGAGTACATTTCAACAACACCTTCACCATCCTTCATTTTGAACTTGTGAAGCTGACTATGGAGCACATCCAACTTGGATTCCTTGACAGAGTCGGTACCTT
>NW_025243437.1:0-1549 GCF_018294505.1 Triticum aestivum
GGTGTCCATGATGAAGGTCGGCCTGCAGAAAAGTTAGTTCGCCCCAATGCTTGTCGATCCTGCACTTCACGTTCAGCTTTACAAGCAAGATGGAATAAACGAGTGATATTAGTATACTCCTTATAGTCTAGAATGGTCTGAATCTCTCTATTTAATCCACCCAGAAAACGTGCAAGCATAGCTTCATTCTCCTCAACAATACCACATCTAATCATGCCAGTTTGTAATTCCTGATAATATTCTTCTACAGAATTTGTCCCTTGTCTTAAACGCTGCAATTTTTGAAGCAATTCACGTTGATAATATGGTGGAACCCAACGCGTACGCATAGCAGTTTTCAAAGCAGCCCAAGTAGTTGGAATAGGATATAATCTACAATGTTCAGACCACCATACACATGCAAAACTAGTGAAAGCACAAACAGCAGCAGCAACTCGTCTCTCCTCAGGATATTGTAAACATGTAAATCGTTGTTCAGTTTCTAACTCCCAAGTAAGATATATATCAGGAACATATCTACCCTCAAATGGTGGAATATTCAATTTCAGTTTAGGAATATGGACATCATCGCGTACCTGAGGTGGTGGTGCAGGCCTACCATTACGAATATATACCTGAGGTCAACCTGCTGGTGGTGGTACAGGTGGCTGCACGTAGTGTTGATTTTGATCAACCTCATCCTCATAATCTCCCACATAATCATCCTCCTCCGCATCAGCAGCAGGAGCCATAGAAGTATCAACAGCAGCACCAACAGTTTGGCCAAACGCAAGAGGAACACGGCTTGCTCGGCGGAGGTCTGCTTCGCGACGTGGAGGTAGTCGTTGTTGTTGTTGTTGGAGAGGTGCGTTAGGTACAGCGGGTGGTGGTGGTGGAAGACGCGCGAGCAATTCATTAAACTTGTTATCGAGCTTTGTTTCGAAGTCTTCTCAAGGCTAGTGATCTTCTCCATGGCCTCTTCAAAATTGTTCAGCACATCTTGCACCTGTTCAGTCATCATTTGCTGAAACTTATCATGAAGCTCCTTGTTCGATAAATTCTCCCAATCAATCTCGTCGGCTTGTGATCCTGGCATGGTTAGCAGCAATAGAAACACACAAGAATATGATCCTACAGACTACGAACAAGTGGTGGTGGTGGGTGTCACAAATCCGTCAAGCAAATCTCAAATTCTTACCAGTTCTTACCCAGCAGCAGGCGGTGATCGGCAACCGTTGTAGTCAAAAACTCTCAAAGCTTGGATAAAGCGATTACCAGGGAGAGTCAAACGCACGACGTAGATGTATGTGGAGCTGGGAAGGCTTATAATATGGTAGCAAAAAGGGTCAGCAATAATCAATTCAGAGATGCAAAGTTGAATAAACGCTCAACGACGGTACTGTGCTGGTCCTAGGCTAGACTGTGCTAGAGACGCGAGCCTAGAACACTAACAAAATCACGGCGCGGCACGTAAACAAGGGAAAAGCACACTCTGGATTTTTTTTTTCGCTCTTTTTTTTTGCGCTCTTTTTTTTTGCGCTGCTTTTTTTTTTGCGCTCTTTTTTTTTGC
>NW_025243437.1:1559-2925 GCF_018294505.1 Triticum aestivum
ATATGATCCTACAGACTACTAAGAAGTGGTGGTGGTGTATCACAAATCCGTCAAGCAAATCTCAAATTCTTACCAGTTCTTACCCAGCAGCAGGCGGTGATCGGCAACCGTTGTAGTCAAAAACTCTCAAAGCTTGGATAGAGCGATTACCAGGGAGAGTCAAACACACGACGTAGATGTATGTGGAGCTGGGAAGGCTTATAGTATGGTAGCAAAAAGGGTCAGCAATAATCAATTCAGAGATGCAAAGTTGAATAAACGCTCAACGACGGTACTGTGCTGGTCCTAGGCTAGACTGTGCTAGAGACGCGAGCCTAGAACACCAACAAAATCACGGCGCGGCACGTAAACAAGGGAAAAGCACACTCTGAATTTTTTTTTCGCTTTTTTTTTGCGCTGCTTTTTTTTTTGCGCTCTTTTTTTTTGCGCTGCTTTTTTTTTTGCGAAAAATCACTATAATGGCGAGTGTCTCAAAACTCTTCTTAGCTCAAACTGACAGGATGGGCACGAAATTTTTTCGACCAATTTTTTTTTTTTTGACTGCCCGGACCCAAAAACTGGAAACGGGTCAAAAAAACTTCCTATAATGGCACCTGTCTCAAAACACTCAGAAACACCTAAAAATAGGATAGCCAGAATTTTTTTCGAAAAATGCGTTTTCGAAATATTTTGGGCCTAAACGGAGCGTGGCTACCCGACTCTTTTTTTTTTCCGAAACCTACTCCGGCAAGGAAACACGAATCGGAAACTAGATGGATCTCGAAAACAACCCTAATAAGCAAGGAACTCGGATTGGTGGTGGATATATGGTGGTGGTATATGGCAGCGGTGGTGGTAGCGGTGTTAGTATATGGATATGGATCGGTGGTGGTATATGGACACGGATTGGTGGCGGTATATGGATACGGATTCCGAGCGGTGGTGGTAGATGGCAGGGGCGATGATGATGGTGCGGCGGCGGCGTGACAACTTATGACCAGAACTCGAAACTCTAAAAGACTAGACTCTAAGACCAGCAACTAGACACGACGATGCAACCGCAAATTCAACAAAGCAAAACCCTAAAAAGATTATGCAAAGGCTCAGATTGGTTCGGATATGATGAACTAACCCTAATTTTTTTGTGTGGCTTTTTCGTGGACTGTAGGTATGAAGAACAGACTCGATCTAAACTACGAAAAACTGTAAAATCTCACCGAGCAACCTGGAAATCTGATACCACTTGATAGAGGCAAAGGTGTCCCGTCTTTCGATGAGATGATGGATATCGCTTTGGTGGAAGTCGACTTTGACGATCCGACTACGAACGTGCGAGGACGTCGCGCCTTAGCAATCGCTAAACCAACTCCGAGAGGTTATTGACCAC
>NW_025243438.1:0-2925 GCF_018294505.1 Triticum aestivum
GCTCTGGTCCCATGAGTCGAGTCGACAGTAGTGATGCTATGTGTAGTTCTGAAACATTGATTGGCTCATGTTGTAATTAAACTTTAATGAACTTGTATGTCTCTTAGGTTTGGACAGTCGTTCAACTTAGATGTAATCGATGCTATTTATTATTAGGACCATGAATCGTGCTATTAATGTCATGTCTTGCTTTTCTCTTCCGATCCTTTTGTTGCATACTTATATATTGCTTATGTATGTATTGTCTGTTGTTTGGCTTGTGCACAGAGATGCCGTCGTATGTTGTGTACAAGGGTAAGGTTCCCGGAGTCTACGGTGACTGGGAGGAGTGTTGGAGATAGGTTCACCGTTTCAGCGGTAACAGTTACAAAGGGTACACCACTAGGGCGGAGGCAGAATCTAGATACGCCCGCTATCTAGCGGGAGAGAGGAGGGAGCGTTGGAGGAACCGGATGAAGACCAGTTTCATCGCGATGATGCTCATCGTGATGACCGCAGCTCTCTTCTATGTGATGGTAGTTTAGATGATCGATATCGACTTGTAATGTGAAGACAAACTCGATACTCGTGGTCTCGAGACTTGTAATGTTTTATCTTTGTTCGGTCTTTTGAATTCGGAGACTAATATGATGAATTGTATTCGGAGACTAATCTTCTATTGTATTCGATGAATTTGTTGTTGCTGTGTGCTACTGTCTATATTCTGTCAAATAATATATTTTGTAACCTGTGCAAAAATCAGAAAAGTAAAAAAAAAACCTAATATTCATACTAATGGCGCATCACTACAGAGTGCGCCATTAGTATGCCAAAGTATACTAATGGCGCATCACCAAACAATGCGCCAAAGTATACTAATGGCGCATCCATCCGCAGTGCGCCGTTAGTGTGCCAAAGCACATGGTTAAAGATGGCCCCTGGGAGGCATACTAATGGCGCACTGGGTGGTGCGCCATTAGTATACCAGATACTAATGGTGCACCAGTGGTGGTGCACCATTAGTAATAAATACTAGTAGCGTGATACTAATGGCGCACCAGTGATGCGCCATTAGTAGGCAAAACTGGTGCGCCATTAGTAGGCCTTTTCCTACTAGTGCAAGTCTCTTTACTCGTTTCGTAATACATCATCCCGTAACTAACTCATTAGTCACATTGCTTGCAAGGCTTCTTATGATGTGTATTACCGAGAGTGCCCAGAGATACCTCTCCGATACTCAGAGTGACAAATTCTAATCTCAATCTATGCCAAGTCAACAAACACCTTCGGAGATACCCGTAGAGCATCTTTATAATCACCTAGTTACGTTGTGACATTTGATAGCACACAAGGCATTCCTCCGGTATCCGGGAGTTGCATAATCTCATGGTCGAAGGAATATGCATTTGACATGAATAAAGCAATAGCAATAAAACCGAACGATCATTAAGCTAAGCTAATGGATGGGTCTTGTTCATCACATCATTCTCCTAATGATGTGATCCCGTTATCAAATGACGACTCATGTCCATGGTCAGGAAACCTTAACCATCTTTGATCAACGAGCTAGTCTAGTAGAGGCTCCATAGGGACACAGTATTTGTTTACGTATTCACACATGTATTAAGGTTTCCGATCAATAAAATTCTAGCATGAATAATAAACCTTTATCATGAATAAGGAAATATAAAATAACAACTTTATTATTGCCTCTAGGGCATATTTTCTTCAAGAAATACAAATTTGGTCCAAGCATGAAGCCTCTTCCAAAGTTACTATATGAGAGGACTGAAGAGGAAAATGCGGACATCAGTGCTGCTGAAGTGAAGGCCCATTTTGAACGGAAACCTCCACCTCCGAAGGAAATGGGAGATCCGGTGAAAATGAAGCACACTATGGATGCCCTTAAGAGACCACCACCGCCTCCCCACAATCCAACTATGACCGTTGTATTGCAAAGACATATGATGAAGCGCGGCGGTCGGGAAGTACTTCCAGTGATGCAAGATTAGCAAAACGAAAAAGTGGGAAATCAATTCCCCAGCTCGGCGAACAGGCGAAGCAATCGTGACCCCACTCAAGGTGTCTAGCGATACTGTCGCTAATCATCCGGGGCTACTGCTCGGTACCAATCTTTGTTATTACCTGAGCGATGATGTAGAGTTTGAAACGTTAGAGGTAGTAGAGATCTTCAAATATGAGCACGGGAAGCCTCTCGTCAAACCTTATAGTCCCGATTGGTGTTACAAACCGGGATTAAAGGTCCTCCTGCCTGGGCGCCCCACAGCGGCCACATGGACCTCCTTTTGTCCCGGTTCGTAAGCCAACCGGGACTAAATTTTTGGGCATTAGTCCCATCTGTTTTGTACCGGTTCCAGAATGGGGACTAAAGGCCCTCTGGAACCGATTTCGGCTACCGTAGGCCATTTTGCACATTTTTAGAATCCTTAGATTCTGAAAGGAAAAAAGTTGTCCTCAATCTTTTTAAATTTTTTTGTCAAACTATGGTCAAACTACTTATTGAATAAATTTTAGTGTTACTAAATAATTTTTTAGAATAATAGTTTCAAGCTTAAACCGTGAAACGTGTGACTTCATGCTCAAGTTCAACTCCTAAAATCAAATAACAACAGTTGCTGCAACTGGACATACATTGTATATAGTGATTCAGGGATTCACCATTTTATACCTTAGCTAGTACCAGATCATCAAATTATAACCATTCTATCCATGAATCTAGATTAGGCACTTGTGCTTAGCCAAACATAGAAAGCTCATTAGTTCTCATCCGGTTCACATCACCAAGAAGCAATTGATTAAAGCATATGAGAAATAATTTTAAAAATTAAAGATGTCATATTTGGATTCCTCACAATTTTCTGATAATAATGGATATATTATTTGTCGAGTTTTGATTTACACATTTAAAGATATTAATTATGCCAC
>NW_025243439.1:0-2925 GCF_018294505.1 Triticum aestivum
AAAAAATCTCATAAATTCTTTGGATCATATCTTCGTCAAATATGTCAAAAACCTTCCTCGCCTAGTTAAAATATAATTCAACAATATTCATTTTCCTATTCTGTTTAGAATAGCACTTTGTGAAGGAAGTGCTATTTTTATATTCTTGATTGCCCTCAAAATGTTTGGGCACTCTTTCCTATCCAAATCATTGCCTCATGACAAAATTCAGCTCCATTTGCCTAGTAAATGTTCCTCGGCAAATTTCCAAGGTTTTTGTTCATCTAGAAGCTTTGTGAAGGAAGTACCATTTTTATATATCCAAATGATATGAAATTTATACAGTTCCTTCGTATGCCCAGATTATCACCCTCCTCCAAATTACAGCTCAGTCAAATCATCTATGTGAGCCCAGGTTCAATTTATATTTTATGGCCAGATTAGCACATTGCAAAACAAGTGTTATCTAGACCCCTCCTATTACCCTCAAACTTTTTGGGCACTCTTCCATACCCAAATCATTGCCACATGATAATATTCAGCTCCAATTTTGCTGGTAAATATTTCTCAGGAAATTTTCGAAGTTTCTATCTCGAGAGAAGCTTTGTGAAGTAAGTACTAGCTAGGCTTACCCAAATGGTCTAAAAATTTACCAGGGCATGACCATACCTATGTAACTTACCTACACAAAATTTGAGCTCATTTCATTTATCCAATTTCTCTCGCTAATTTTCCCAAGTTTCTGTCCGGAGAAGAGCATTGTGAAGGAAGTACCACTTTGGCATGTCCAAATGGTATCAATTTTCTACTGTCCTTTCCCATGCCCAAATAACCATCCTCCACCAAATTTCAGCTCAATACATTCATTATTTTGAGCCCAGCTACAACATTCATATTTTTGTCCAGTGTGGTACTTTGCAAAGCAAGTACCACCTAGGATCCTCCTTTTGATCTGAAAATTTGTGAAGACATTCTTCTTAATAGATGATCATCCTCAGCCAAAACTCACGCCCATTGGCCATGTGCTAATCAAACACTTGGTTGCTAATTCATCTTTGAGCATAGTTCGGTCTCCTCGTGAGATTCTTCTGTTGTAATTTTCTTCCTAGCACCTACCTAGGGAGTTCCCAACCCACTAGACATACCTAGGCCTCCCAGAACACATGTCAACGCCAAGGTCACGCGGTGACCATGCGGCGGGCATGCGAGTTTACGCACTTTGGAGTTGGGGCCCTGGGCCACCGTCCAAACCTCGACGTATCGCTACCAAACCATGTATTTATGCTATAAAATAAAACCACCACCGTGCTCTAAAAAGATACAAGTGAAGCACTAGCTAGAGCAAAATTATCTAGCTCAAAAGATATAAGTGAAGCACATAGAGTATTCTAATAAATTTTGATTCATGTGTGTCTCTCCCAAAAGGTGTGTACAGCAAGGATGATTGTGGTAAACTAATAAGCAAAGACTCAAATAATACAAGACGTTCCAAGCAAAACACATATCATGTGATGAATAAAAATATAGCCTCAAGTAAAGTTATCGATGGACGAAGACGAAAGAGGGGATGCCTTCCGGAGCATCCCCAAGCTTATGCTTTTGGTTGCCTTTGAATTTTACCTTGGGGTGCCTTGGGCATCCCCAAGCTTAGGCTGTTGCCACTCCTTATTCCATAATCCATCAAATCTTTACCCAAAATTTGAATACTTCACAACACAAAACTCAACAGAAAATCTTATGAGCTCCGTTAGTTTAAGAAAACAAATCACCACCATAAGGTACTGTAATGAACTCATTCTTTATTTATATTGGTGTCAAACCTACTGCATTCTAACTTTTTTATGGTTTATACCCTCCAATACTAGCCATAGATTCATCAAAATAAGCAAACAACACACGAAAAACAGAATCTGTCAAAAACAGAACAGTCTGTAGCAATCAGATTTGTTCGAATACATCTGGAACTCCAACAATCCTGAAAAACTAGTACAACCTGGAAAATTTGTGTACTGATCTACTGCAAAATGAATTGATATTTTATCATGTTCTGGTGAATTTTAACAATTATATTCGTGAGTGCAAAGTTTCTGTCTTTTTCAGCAAGATCAAACAACTATCACCCAAGAAGATCCTATTGGTTCTACTTGGCACAAAAACTAATTAAAACATAAAACCACATCTGACGAGAGGCTAGATGAATTATTTATTACTAAAAAGGAACAAAAACAAGAAACAAAAATAAAATTGGGTTGCCTCCCAACAAGCCCTGTCATTTAACGCCCCTAGCTAGGCATAAAAACAAGAATAGATCTAGGTATTATAATCTTTGGCATGCAATCCATAAGTGGCTCTCATAATAGATTCATAAGGTAGTTTAATTTTATTTCTAGGAAAGTGTTCCATGCCTTTCCTTAACAGAAATTGGAATCTAATATTTCCTTCTTTCATATCAATAATTGCACCAATCATTCTAAGGAAAGGTCTACCAAGAATAATAGGACATGTAGGATTGCAATCTATATCAAGAACAATGAAATCTACGGGCACATAATTACTATTTGCACCAATAAGAACATTATTAATTCTTCCCATAGGTTTCTTAATGGTGGAATCCGCAAGCTGCAAATTTAAAGAACAATCATCAAATTCACGGAAACCTAACACATCACACAAAGTTTTTGGAATCGTGGAAACACTAGAACCCAAATCACACAAAGCATAGCATTCATGATCTTTAATCTTAATTTTAATAGTAGGTTCCCACTCATCATAAAGTTTTCTAGGTATAAAAACTTCCAATTCAAGCTTTTCTTCATAAGATTGAATTAAAGCATCAACGATATGTTTAGTAAAAGCTTTATTTTGACTATAAGCATGAGGAGAATTTAGCACGGATTGCAACAAGGAAATACAATCTATTAAAGAACAATTATCATAATTAAATTC
>NW_025243440.1:0-2925 GCF_018294505.1 Triticum aestivum
GATCCATGGCCAAAAAAAGCTATATAAAAAATTGAACACAAATAACATAGAGAAACTTCCGTGATTTAAAAAACATAAAACAAAAATAATAGAAAAATTTACCATGACCTATGGCAAAAACAATATAAAAGCATATACAAACTCATGGCGAGTATATTGTATGTCAAAATTAGGGATTTGCCAATCTACTTAAGATAAATTTGTCATGTTAAGTCCACTATATTTGCCATCATGATAAAATATATTATAAGTTCGCAATAATTGTCATGGTATCTAAAATAAAATGCCATAGTAAAAACAATTTTTTCCAGGTCCAATTTGAAAACAGAATTTGTCATGATACATGGCAAAACACTAGCACGCATGAGAGAATTTGTAATAATGGAATGGTAATTAATTCTCCAAAAACCGCCATGTAGGTAGACTTAAAACATTTCCGTCTTGGAAAGACATATATACCTACATTTTTGTTAGATGCAACAAAAAATTTCTATGATACAAAATCTATATACCAATATAGAAAGACCCAGTGAGGCAGATCCAACAGATCTCGACCATCCATTAGCGTTAATCTGACAGTACTTATTGTCCTAATGATGAGCAACTAAACATGTTCAGTGCTAAATGTGTTTACTGCTAATCAATCCTTTCTCTCCCCGATCCCCTTCCTTACATGCCCTTTCACACGAAAGGAAACTGCCATAGCAAACCGCCCCACGACGCCGCCCGATCACCCCGCTTTAGCAACGCACGCCACCCCAATCGCCTGGACCTGCAGCAGCTTCAAGGACGCCGCCCCTCACATCTCCTGCCGCCCCTACCCATCGCCTTGGTGTGGCCTCGACCGTAGCGATGCCGCCGCAACTTCAAGAACGTCGGCTGTCGGGAAAGCCGCCTAGACCGCCTGGTCGACGGGCAGGGGCGCGTCGGAGGCGCCGCCTGGACCGCCTGGCCGTCCCATCATCGTCGGATTGTCAGGGACGCCATCTGGCTATCCGTTGGTGTCAGGCCGTCGAACTATCAAGGACACTTCCTGGACCGCCTACCAGTCCCTCTCCGTCGGGCCGTCAGGGAGATGCCACCATCAGGGGACTCCTCGCCGTCAAACACGCAGCCGCTTGGCCAGAGGTCTTTCATCTCTGCTTTCTTCATTTCTTCTCGAGAAGATTGATTCACGTTTCACTGAACAGAAAAGCAGCCTATATGCACTAAAAACTGAACCCAAATCATATGCTTCGTAAAACTGAATCAAAATCAGCCTTGTGTGCCCATATACCATTAACTACGTTGGATTAGTATAATTTTCAACCCATTTGAAGGAAGAGATGGCCTGCTGCTGGTGGTGCTTACACAAACCATTTCTTTTGATGCTACGTTTTTAAAGAAAATTCAGGTATATCTTCAAGCCGGATTAAGATTAGGAGTCATCCCAAAAGACCAGGTGTCTGTGGCTGACATGGATATATATCCACCGCTTCAGGATTTCTGCGCTTAATCCGACAACCATCAAAGCGTTTGCTGAGAGTGCCAGAAAATCTGCCGTTCGCGAGATACTATTTCCCTTGTTTTAATAATATAAATAGATTATCCACCATTGCCATAAAGAATAATGACATTACTAGCCTATACTTTTTTTTGTCGAACGCCTATGTTGTTCTCTAATCCTCAAACCTATTTTTATAGCTCTTTTCGCTCGTGGTAGAGCATCTCGGCGGCACTGCACACTCGAGGGCCAGGCAGCGGTTGTAGGCCATGGGATCTATCAGCGGCTGATGCCAGTGTTGAAGATGCCGCACTTGCCGTCGTGTCGGGAGGTTGATTTGGTATTTTAGTTGTTGATAATTTTTTCTGTGAATTTTATCAAAAAATTAAATTTTTTTCTAATATCTGTATTATGGAATGGAGGGAGGACCGAGGATGGCTTAACTACCTAGCCGTATAGCATTGATCACTTTGGAGATGGAGCACCGTGCGCGCATATGCCTTCGGGTCCGACAACAAACCCACCAGTTCAAGGCTATGTAGTTGCTTATCTAGAAAGGATTTAAGGATATCCAACCCTCGATTATCCTTGCTCGTCTCCTTCCCTCCCGCCTGACCCGAGGCGGAAGGCGAGCTGCGGGATCTCAGAGAGCCAGTGGAGCAACCATTGCTTCTCCCCCAGCTCATGTGAGTTTCATTTTTGTGCCATGCATTTGCTAGAGAGATTTGCCCGGCTATGTCTTGCTTCACATCCATGTCGACCGATACATGCATGCACATTTGATGGTTTGCTATGCAGAATTTGCTGGAGAGAGCCGCAGCTTCTTCCCCGACCAGTAGCCGCTAATTAATCCACAACACAAGGAGATGAATATGATGGCATGGTTCGCATCACTGGTCGTTCTTGGCGCCGTCTATGTAGCTGCCTTGGCGTTCCGCCTCGTTCGGCACTTGGCCGTGTGCTTCCGGGGTCCCAAGGACATCCGGCGGTGCTACGGCACGTGGGCCACCATCACGGGGCCAACATCTGGCATTGGATGGTCCCTGGCCGTGGAGCTCGCGCGCAGTGGGCTGAACCTTGTCCTCGTCGGCCAAGACCCGGCCAAGCTCCGGGACATCTCCCAGACGATATGCAGGGCCGCTCCCACCGTGAAGACCCAAGACTCTAGTCTTGGGCTGTCCCTCCTCGCCACCGCCCACAGTGAAACACGAAGCAAACTACTCTAGAATACATACGTACATTTTGTTAGGACTAAGCCACGCCACGGTGGTGACCAGCATGTGTGCGCGTGTGTGTTTAGGTCGGGTTCGATTCGAGCCGTTTTGTGGCTGGGCTTGAGATCGTGTGTTGACGCAGAGTAGTTGCAGCGGGCGCTGGAGAGGCGTGCTAGCGACCAGGTTTTGCGGAGGAGCAAGAAGCTCACGTACGAGGAAGACCGGATC
>NW_025243441.1:0-2924 GCF_018294505.1 Triticum aestivum
TAATACTTTGCTTTGATAACTTGTAGATTTTTGCAACCATTATATGAGTTCTTTATGACTAATGTTGAGTCCATGGATTATACGCACTCTCATCCTTCCACCATTGCTAGCCTCTCTAATAACGTGCACTTTTCGCCGGTATCATACACCCACCATGTACCTTCCTCAAAACAGCCACCATACCTACCTATCATGGCATTTCCATAGCCATTCCGAGATATATTGCCATGTAACTTACCACCGTTCCGTCTACTATGACACGCTTCATCATTGTCATATTGCTTTGCATGATCATGTAGTTGACATCATATTTGTGGCAAAGCCACTATTCATAATTCTTTCATACATGTCACTCTTGATTCATTGCATATCCCGGTACACCGCCGGAGGCATCCACATAGAGTCATATTTTGTTCTAAGTTTTGAGTTGTAATTCTTGAGTTGTAAAGAAAATAAAAGTGTGATGATCATCATTATTAGAGCATTGTCCCAAGTGAGGAAAGGATGATGGAGACTATGATTCCCCCATAAGTCGGGATGAGACTCCGGACTAAACAACAAAAATGAGAGAAAAAGAGAGAAGGGACAATGCTACTATCCTTTTACCACACTTGTGCTTCAAAGTAGCACCATGATCTTCATGATAGAGAGTCTCCTATGTTATCACTTTTCATATACTAGTGGGAATTTTTCATTATAGAACTTGACTTGTATATTCCAATGATGGGCTTCCTCAAAATGCCCTAGGTCTTCGTGAGCAAGCGAGTTGGATGCACACCCACTTAGTTTCTTTTGTTGAGCTTTCATATACTTATAGCTCTAGTGCATCCGTTGCATGGCAATCCCTACTCACTCACATTGATATCTATTAATGGGCATCTCCATAGCCCGTTGATACGCCTAGTTGATGTGAGACTATCTTCTCCTTTTTGTCTTCTCCACAACCACCATTCTATTCCACATATAGTGCTATGTCCATGGCTCACGCTCATGTATTGCGTGAAGATTGAAAAGTTTGAGAACACCAAAAGCATGAAACAATTGCTTGGCTTGTCATCGGGGTTGTGCATGATTAAATACTTTGCGTGATGAAGATAGAGCATAGCCAGACTATATGATTTTGTAGGGATAACTTTCTTTGCCCATGTTATTTTGAGAAGACATAATTGCTTAGTTAGTATGCTTGAAGTATTATTATTTTTATGTCAATATTAAACTTTTGTCTTGAATCTTTCGGATCTGAACATTCATACCACAATTAAGAGAATTACATTGCAAATTATGCTAAGAAGCATTCCCCATCAAAAATTCTGTTTTTATCATTTACCTACTCGAGGACGAGCAGGAATTAAGCTTGGGGATGCTTGATACGTCTCCATTGTATCTATAATTTTTGATTGTTCCATGCTATATTATATTCTGTTTTGGATGTTTAATGGGCTTTATTATACACTTTTATATTATTTTTGGGACTAACCTATTAACCGGAGGCCCAGCCCAAATTGCTGTTTTTTTGCCTATTTTAGTGTTTCACAGAAAAAGAATATCAAACGGAGTCCAAACAGAATGAAACCTTCGGGAACGTGATTTTCAGAACAAACATGATACAGATGACTTGGAGTCTACGTAAAGCAATCAACGTGGAGAGCACGAGGCAGGGGGCGCGCCATCTACCCTCGTGGGGCCCACGTTGCTCCACCGACGTACTTCTTCCTCCTATATATACCAACGTACCCCCAAACCATCAGAGGCATCCACGAAAACCTAGTTCCACCGCCACAACCTTCTGTACTCGTGAGATCCCATCTTGGGGCCTTTTCCGGCATCCTGCCGAAGGGGGCATTGATCACGGAGGGCTTCTACATCAACACCATAGCCTCTCCGATGATGTGTGAGTAGTTTACCTCAGACCTTCGGGTCCATAGTTATTAGCTAGATGGCTTCTTCTCTCTCTTTGGATCTCAATACAAAGTTCTCCTCGATTCTCTTGGAGATCTATTTGATGTAACTCTTCTTTTGCGGTGTGTTTGTCGAGACCGATGAATTGTGGTTTTATGATCGAGATTATCTATGAACAATATTTGAATCTTCTCTGAATTCTTTTATGTATGATTGGTTATCTTTGCAAGTCTCTTCGAATTATCAGTTTGGTTTGGCCTACTAGATTGATCTTTCTTGCAATGGGAGAAGTGCTTAGCTTTGGGTTCAATCTTGCGGTGTCCTTTCCCAATGACAGCAGGGGCAGCCAGGCACGTATTGTATTGTTGCCATCGAGGATAACAAGATGGGGTTTATATCATACTGCATGAGTTTATCCCTCTACATCATGTCATCTTGCTTAAAGCGTTACTCCATTCTTATGAACTTAATACTCTAGATGCATGCTGGATAGCGGTCGATGTGTGGAGTAATAGTAGTAGATGCAGAATCGTTTCGGTCTACTTGTTACGGACGTGATGCCTATATACATGATCATACCTAGATATTCTCATAACTATGGTCAATTCCATCAATTGTTCGACGGTAATTTGTTCACCCACCGTAATACTTATGCTCTTGAGAGAAGCCACTAGTGAAACCTATGGCCCCCGGGTCTATTCTCCATCATATTAATCTTCCAACACTTAGCTATTTTTATTGCCTTTTATTTTACATTGCATCTTTATCATAAAAATACCAAAAATATTATATTATCATATCTATCAGATCTCACTCTCGTAAGTGACCGTGAAGGGATTGACGACCCCTTTTTCGCGTTGGTTGCGAGGTTCTTATTTGTTTGTGTAGGTGCGCGGGACTTGTGCGTGATCTCCTACTGGATTGATACCTTGGTTCTCAAAAACTGAGGGAAATACTTACGCTACTTTACTGCATCACCCTTTCCTCTTCAAGGGAAAACCAACGCAGTGCTCAAGAGGTAGCAA
>NW_025243442.1:0-2924 GCF_018294505.1 Triticum aestivum
AGACTCGCCTACAACTCTACTACAAGATGTTGAGATCACTACCAGTGAATGCTTCTTGTAGCTGAAGATTTCAGACATGCCATTTGATTTTGGTAGTAATTGCAAACGACCAACACAAACACGGAGGAAGCATATATTTCTCCCCAATGCCGTTAAGGTGATCAGACTTAAATAGTCACAGTTCAGTTCGACAAAAAATACTGCCTCTGTTTCTACATATAAGCATTTCAATACGGACTGCATATGGATGGAGTAGGAAATAAGCTCCCGGATCTACAATACAAGCAAAAATGAAAAACGCCAAATCTTTCTGCTGCTGCTGCTACCACCCCCAGCAGCTGTTGTTGGCAAATAGTTTTGCCACTTTTTTCTTTCCTTCTCCGGACTTGAGCAGAGATCAACCCAGTAACAAACTTGACGAATAATAGGCTTACGGGGACTAGGACATTGTCCCGGGAAACAATTTCTTTGTCTTCCACAGGGTCCAAATGATTGCAGCAAATCCCAACTTCCATACTGTCACACAAACTGTGACAGATTATATGTAACAGTTTGTGAAACCGACCAAACTGTGAATAATAGACACTTCTCTCTCATTAGAGAAAGAGAGATACATGAGCACAATTGCACAAATACGACCAAATTGGATGAGACAGAATACATGAATACAAACTGAGACCGCCAAAAGCAGAGTACAACTTCCGGTACGGCTGTTCTTGTATTCAGAGTCTATTATATTGTACTCACATACATAAATACATGAAAAGTGCTATTATTGTACTCAAAGGCAGGCTGTAATAATTTACCATTCAGCAACAGTCTTCATCCCTTTTTTGTTAGTGACTGCAAGAAAGTGCAATCACAATGAAGAAACTGTGTGGTCTTGTAGATCAAGTCACAGACTAGTAAATGGTTCTTATAGATAAGGTTCAGACATAGCACACACTAATAATGCAAATCAAGGATAGCAGGGAAATGACGACCAATTAAACGAGAGATAAAGGAGCACAACTACTAATCCAGAGATACATGAGTACAAAACAGAGACTGAAGGAGAGTACAGATTAGCTAGTGAGATAAAAAAGCATCATAATAAAGTTTATTGCAGAGGAATATGCATGGTAGTTTTCAAAGGAGAAGTGTCTTGAGATGCTTTTTGAGGACACTCTTTTCTGTATGTTCCGTGATGATCCATACGAGGGTCGTGAGCTCGCCACCATAGCTGAGCTGCTTGGCATGAGAATCCCTGCTGCACCGGAGGGACGCAAACATGAGCAGACGCACCCACACATCCAGGATGAACTCCAACATGCCTTCTGTGCCCCCAGGAAGTTCATTCGCCAAACCTGGAATCCAGTGTGCATGTCCTTTCAACATATGTTCCTCTGCTTTCATAATCATTCTTTCACCATACTTGGGCCGTGGACTTAGCAGCTTCCCAGCAAGTTGAGTTCCTGCCAAGATGCAAATACTAGCTGTGCGCTCGAGATGATTAGTAGTACTAACTACGAGGGTTCTAAGATGATCCTTGTGGTCCAGCATCCACATCGAAAGCTTCTCTTTCCCTGTATAACCACTGGAACTAGATTCCCTGGCCAGCATCTTAAGCAAACTGAGGGTTGTTTTGTACATGGTGTGGAACTTACGGCCTGGTAGCATGTTGTGGTTTGCAGTGGCGAGGAACATCATGTAATCTGACAACTCCTTGATCCCCTTCACATGTTCCTCGAGCACTCCTCCGATGATCTTCGGGCTGCACAAGAGGAAGATGTCTGTGGCAATGTGCCAGATAAGAATAACCTCTTGAAATTCAGGAGGAAAGGACATGTCTTCGTCTGACTGGTCAATAGTGCGAGCAGCTTTCTCGTCCATGTCAGGCCGTGCCCCATCATAGTTGGAACCGGTGTGGGCATGCCTCCGTAGATAAACTCGCTCATAAGCTTCAGGAAGGGCTCGATCATACCTCCGGTGATCAGTCTGTTGCTCATACAGTTCAGGCAGGGCTTGACCGTACATGAAATTGGCGTGACCAAGGCTCCAGTGATCAACTTGCTCGGAGTGAATGGGCATTGACTGTGCAGCTTGCACATTTTGTTCCAGATCAACAGGAGTGAGTCTCATACCGACAGGGTCCTTCTGACTGGGGTCAGGCAGCCCAGGAGGATCATCTTCCATATTGTCGACAAACTGCACTGCAGGAGCAAAAAACTGTGTGCATACGTGTTTTAACTTCAGCTCCCTGACATAGTCTGGACTCCTAAGGCCGCTCGGCTGATCTTCCCATCCAATCTTCTTCAGCAGTCCAAATCTGCTGTATAGGGTGTCCCAGCCACGAGTGCACTCAGACAACATGTTGCGCCCCTGGAACTTGCCCTGCCACCTCCTGTAGCTTTTCGGTTCCTTTGCACATTCACATGTCCCCAACCACATGGAGAGCCGGGAAAGACCCAGAGGCACGACAAACCGGCGGAGATTCTCCCATCTCTCCAGGCACCAAAATTCATGCTTCAACCAATTGTTTTGCATATGTTTGAAGTATGAATGTGTCCAGGCTGACGTTACTGCACTGAGCAAGCATCTCACATCAAGGAGGAAGGTCGTCACCAACAATACATAACTGATAACTGTATCTTCCGTCTTCAAGGAGTTCTTCAAGCCCTCTTTGCACTGGAGGCCAAACAGCAGGAGCGCGATGGCGGTAAGGAATGGCGAGGCCAGACGGATGGCGTAGCCATGCCAGGTGTGGACTACGGCTGCCTTGGTGTAGAGGATGTCATACATAAGGGAGAGTTCCATCTCCACCACCTTGCACATACTCTCCCATCTACCAGAGAACATGCTTATGCCGGTTTTATGATGACGCAGGTCCACCGGATAATCGGAAAAGGCACCCTTGCAAATATCGAACAGGTCGTGAGCAACCA
>NW_025243443.1:0-2924 GCF_018294505.1 Triticum aestivum
GGTCTTTCCCCCTCCCTGGTCTGGGTCCTTCTGGGACGACACCTCGGTGTCATTCCTATGTTTAGGGAAAGGGGCCGTCAGGGGTGTCTCGCTCTCTATGGCATCCGAGCTCAATGAATCCTCCGACGAGGATTGTTCGGTGCGGGGCCTCGCCAGACTGCAAAAATTATGGCACGGGTTAAAATATTATGCCATAATGATCCTGGACGCATAGGCATGTTCAGGCTTTGTACACTCACGAGTTCACTAGGGGCTGGGCCTTGGGATCCCACTCCGGGCTGCTATCGGCAGCGGTGGTGGACGCCTCTGGAAGTGGGGTTTTCCACCTCTTAGGCGATTCGGCCTCCAAGGATGGGGAGGCCGTCCTTTTCTTTCTTCCCCCCACGGGGGACTCATCCTCTTCCTCCTTGTCGTCCTCTTCGGAGGAAGAGTGGGCATTGGAGTCTTTGGATTTTGTGTCCGAAGGGCCGCGTCGATGGAGGTTTCCCCTGGTCTCCTTGCCCTCCTTTTTGGCCTTCTTCTTCGACGCCTTGTAAGGCGCTGGGACCAGCATCTTTGTCAGAAGTGGGCCGGCCGGTTCTTTCGGCAGTAGGACCGGACAGTGTATCCGCCCCGCCTTCTTCGTCCATCCATAGTAGAATTGTGGAAAGCACATTAAAGTGTCTTCCTCGGGATATGCCAATGAAACATATGAATTGACAAACATAGCATTGACTTACCGGACTTGCAGGGCGGGACAGTTGGTACCCACGGTCCTCGGCGGAGTCCGGCCATGATTTGCCGGACTTAAAAAGCACCTTCCAGATATCCTCGTGCGAGGAGCCATAGAGCTCCTGCAGGGTCTGGTGCTCGGCCGGGTCGTATTCCCACAAATTTCAAGCCCGGTGCTAACAAGGAAAAACCAGGCGAACTAACATCGCCTGGACTACATTGACATGCTTGATGTTCTTGTCTTCCATTCCCTTGACGCGTGTCTGGAGCACCAACAGTTCGTCGGACGAAGACCAGTTCAGGCCCTTCTTGGGCCAGGACGTAAGCCGTAGAGGGGCTTCGGATCGGAATTCGGGAGCAGCGGCCCACTTTTTGCCGCGCGGCTCAGTGATGTAAAACCATCGCTGCTGCCACTCCTTGACGGAATCATTGAAAGTGCCTGTTGGCCATGTGACCTTGGGCATCTTGCTCACCATGGCGCCTCCGCACTCGGCATGCTCACCGTTCACTACCTTGGGCTTCACATTGAAAGTCTTCAGCCATAAGCCGAAGTGTGGCAGGATGTGGAGAAAGGCCTCGCACATGACGATAAACGTCGAGATGTTGAGGAATGAATTTGGGGATAGATCATGAAAACCGATCCTGTAATAATACATGATGCCGCGAACAAATGGGTGAAGGGGAAACCCAAGCCCGCGGACAAAATGAGGGAGGAATACAACCCTCTCGTGGGGCTTTGGAGTGGGGACAATCTGTCCCACCGTCGAAAGACGGTGGCCGATTTTCTTGGCCAGGTAACCGGCCTCCCGAAGCTTTTTGATATCCTTCTCCTGGACGGTAGAGGCCATCCATTTGCCTCATCTCCGGATCCAGAAATTTTTGAGAGACCTCTTTGGGTGGAGAAGACGAACGCTTGGGCGCTAGGGCTCAAGCGAAAGGGAATGGATGGGCAGAGAGAGAAGAAGGCGTGGGTGAAAAAGAGGAGTCCTTATCTCTTTATAGAGGCAATAGAAACTGCGCGCCTCCCCGCTTGCCTGGTAAAACCCGCTCGTCCCCCACGCGCCGTGATTGATGGCACAGTTGGGTTACCCACGCCCGTATTGATGAGAATCCCGTGATAAGGGGACACGATCTCTGCTTCGACAAGATGTGCCAAGAAAACCGCCTCGTAATATGCACAACAGCTGGTTGAGAAAAACGGTTCGAATAATGACCGGGCCACGGTGTGATATCAAGTTATGAAAATTTGTCAGCAGATTCGATTCATGAAAAACTATGCTCTCTACGGTGGTATGTGGAAATTATTTTGTAGAGCCGGACACAATCCTCGTATTCAAGATCTTCTATGGAGTATTCGGAGGAGGAACCCGCCTTGCAATGTCGAAGACAATTTGCGTGCCGGACTCATCATCATTGAAGCCTGGTTTAGGGGCTACTGAGGGAGTCCTAGATTAGGGGGTCCTCGGACAGCCAGACTATATACTTTGGCCGGACTGTTGGACTATTAAGATAGAAGATTGAAGACTTCATCCCGTGTCTGGATGGGACTCTCCTTGGCGTGGAAGGCAAGCTTGGTGATTCAGATATGTAGATCCCCTTCTCTGTAACCGACTCTGTGCAACCCTATCCCTATCCCCCTCCGGTGTCTATATAAACCAGAGTGTTTAGTCCGTAGGACAAGAACAATCAGGATCATAGGCTAGCTTCTAGGGTTTAGCCTCTATGATCTCGTGGTAGATCAACTCTTGTAACACTCATATCATCAAGATCAATCAAGCAGGAAGTAGGGTATTACCTCCATCGAGAGGGACCGAACATGGGTAAACATCGTGTCCCCAGCCTCCTGTTACAATTAGCCTTAGATGCATAGTTCGGGACCCCCTACCCGAGATCCGCCGGTTTTGACACCGACATCAATCCCTTCACAGTAACTTGCGAAAGTGAGATCTGATAGAGATAATGAGATAAGATAAATATTTTTGGTATTTTATGATATAGATTGGAAAGTAAAGATTGCAAATAAAGATAGATCGGAAACTTATATGATAAAAGATAGACCCGGGGGCCATAGGTTTCACTAGTGGCTTCTCTCAAGATAGCATAAGTATTACGGTGGGTGAACAAATTACTGTCGAGCAATTGATAGAAAAGTGCATAGTTATGAGATTATCTAGGCATGATCATGTATATAGGCATCACGCCCATAACAAGTA
>NW_025243444.1:0-2924 GCF_018294505.1 Triticum aestivum
ACTCTGGATCCTGTCATGATTAGTAGAACAAGAAACAAAACCCAAAAATAATGTTCCTATAACTACTAGGATGTGGTGGTAAAACGCTCACAGTAAAGCAAATATCAATGTCTTACAAGTTCTTACCATGCAGCAGGCGGTGATCGGCAACCAGCGGTGTCAAGTAACTCCGAATATTGAGTAAAGCGATTGCCAGGGGAGCGTACGTATACACGGTGTAGAAATATGTGGAGCTGGGTTGGCTATATATGGTAGCAAAATATTAGCAATAATCAATTCAAAGATGCAATGTTGAATAAACGCTCAACGACGATACTGTGCTGGTCCTAGGCTAGACCGGACTAGAGACGCGAGCCTAGAACACTAATGAGGTCACGGCGTAGCACAACTAGCATCAATGAAGGATACTAAGTAGCTCTTGACAGCAAGATATAAGTGAAGATCACAACGGCAGTGAAGATAATGATGAAAAACAACTGCCAAGCAGGATATACAACAACTCTCTCTCCAACTTTCCTCTTGAGAAGTTTGAGACAATTTTCTGATAAATTCTTTCAAAGAATGCTACTAACTCAAGCTTTTCAATGCAAAAAGAATCACTCAATTCCGAGTTGATATGAGGAGTCAAAGAATTCTAAAACTGGCCTGAAAAATTGGAACAAGTTGTGTTCACGAACTTCGGAGGGCAAGAAGACCTATTTAGAAGCCGATTTTGAGGTGTCAAATATTGAACTAGCTTCTGCAACTATTTAGATGCGGCTCGTCTTTATCTTCAATTTGAGTACTCACGGAGCCAAAACTGACTTCGTATGAGGAAGATACACTTGTTTTACTGAACAGTGCGCAAAACAGATTCCAATCCGAATTCAGGTACGAGATTGATTCTAGATAGATCCAATTTTTTTCTTCTCTTTTTTTTTCTCACGCCTTTTTTTTCTTTTTCTTCTCCCTCTTTTTCTTTTTTTTTCTTTCCTTTTTTCTCTCTCTTTTTTTCTTTATCTTCTTTTTCTCCCTCTTTCCAAGACAAACTAGATAAGATGCAGATTCGATCAGGCGAAGATGTGAGTGACCTCAACTATGATTATGACAATAAACAGTGCGTAGCACATGGTGGAAATTAGTGGATGGGATGATGGACAGCGGATGGGATAATGATGCAGCGGCTGCGTGACTAATGTGAACAGAACTCGAAAATCTAAAGGAACTAGACACTAAGACCAGCAACTCGACACGGCGAGCAACCGATAATTCAATAATGCAAACAATGAAAAGAAAATTGCAAAGGCTCAGTCTGGCTAGGACAAAGGATGAATAGATCTAACTTTTGTTTTGTGGCTTTTTCTTGGACAATAGGTAAGAAAATAAATCTAATCTAGGAAAAACTGGAAATTCTCACCGAGCAACCTGAAAACTGATACCACTTGATAGAGGCGAGGGTCCCGATCTTTCGATGAGATGATAACTATCGATTTGGTGGAGACGACTTTGATGATCCGACTACAAACGTGCACGACGTTGCGTCTTAGCAATCGCTAAACCAACTCCGAGAGGTTATTGACCACGCCGGAGCACAATCAACCTGACCACGAAGGTCTATTCCTGCAAGCAATCGAAGAACAAGCAAGAATATGATAAAAGCAATCTGAATATTGCGAGTATATATGAAGTATTGATAAAGGTGGGGATCCGTAAGCGGTCTTGGTCTGGTCGTTGGACACAAACGAAGTACACGAAGTTGCAATGGCTAACTTTTAACTAAACAAATCCCAAGGAAAAGCTATTAGATGGATCTACTTATATAGGAGCAAGGGGTGGCGGCCAAGGAGGTGGGAGGACGTCCCAAGGCAGCCTAAAACTAAATCTAGGTCGTACAAGGCCAATGGGCCCAAGTGGAGGTGATGTAACACCTTTGGACTTGTAGTTTGACTCGGATTCTGCTGCAGCATCAGATTGTTTCGTCCACAACTCAACGCTCCGGACGAATTTGAAGGTTATTCCAATTGGGTTGGAAACTGCACGAAATCTAGTTTCCAACAAAAAAAGAATCACCCAATTCGGAGTCCGTATGAAAAACTTGTGTGCGTTTTGAGTCAGGTATGTCTGTGCAGTCCGAATCTGAATCCAGAGCGTGAGAGACTTGGACTCTATCTTCTCTTGGGCCAAAAGTGACGTGAGAGAACTTTTTGGACAGCAAATACACATCTCTTTCTTCCTTATCTTCATATGTGGATTGTACAAATGTCCCATACACCTGCAATTAGACAAAACACAAAAGTGTGTGAAGTACTTTTGTTCCGGATAACATAAATAGATTATTGAATAGTTTGCACTAGAAATCACCTGACAAATATGCATATATGCAATATTTTTGGTCATATCCAAGGTAGTCATGTCCTCATCAATCCTTATGAACAAGAGTATAGTGATTGTTTCTACCATGGTGTACATAATTTTTATCAAATTGTCATGGTCTACCAAGTAATAAGGAACATGCTTGCATAGGTACCACGTCACAATCAACATAATCAGCATATGTAGAGATACTAAAATGCACACGAACAGTACGTGTTACCTTAACCTTGCCGCTGTTGTTGAACCATTGGATGTAGTAAGGATGTGGATGTGGTCTTGTGGTGAGAGAAAGCTTCTCCACCATCTCCATGCTAGCCAAGTTGTTGCAGCTCCCTCCGTCTATTATGACGCGCATAGAACGTTCCTTCACAACTCCCTTGGTATGGAACAAATTGTGCCTCTGATTTTGCTCAGCTTGTGTGACCTGCACACTCAAAACACGTTGAGCAACTAAACATTCATACCTGTCAGCGTCTTCAGGAGCCATGTATTGCGTCTCATGATCAGAATCATCTCCACCATGTTATTCACGTGTAATAAGAGCCAATGTCTCCTCATCATAGTCACTAGCG
>NW_025243445.1:0-2924 GCF_018294505.1 Triticum aestivum
GTGGCCGACGGCAAAGAGCGTGCATATTGGCTCTTTTTTCTGTTTTTTTTAAATCCAACAATTTTCACAGCAAATATATATGACATATATAGATATATTTCACAGAGCTATTTAACAGCACATAATTTTCATTGTACATACATATATAGTTCCATCCACTCATACATAGCAAGTTCCATCAAGATAGCAAAGTTGCACATACATATTACAATGCAAAGTTTCATCAAGATAGCAAGTTCCATCGTAGCAAGCTAGAAGAATACTAGAAGAGAATAAAATTAAAAACAAGCACTCCATCATAGCAAGCTAGCTTCTGAGAAGTGAATGAAATCTGCAAAATGGCAAATAAGAAAGTTAGGAAAAGGTGACTAGAAGAAGAAGCCTAGAAGAAGAAGCACGCCATTGTTTGTGAGGTAACTTAGGTGAAATGGATCGTTTATGAGCTAACTTAGGTAAAATGCATCATTTTAGAGCTAATGTAGGTAAAATGGATCGTTTATGAGCTAACTAAGCTAATTATGCCATTTTTTTACATAAGTAAGGTAAGTACATGTCATTATTGAGCAAACCTAGTTAACTAAGCATATTATAACTAACTTAGGTCATTTTGGAGGAAACAAAGCTATGTATAGATCGTTTTAGAGCTAACTTAGGTAAAATGGCTGGTTTTGGAGGTCAGTAAGCTTATTAAGTCATTTTGCAGGAAAAGAAGCCATGTCTAGGTCATTAAGGTAAGCATATTGGATGAAATAAAGCTAAGTCTAGGTCTTTATGCATTTGTTAAGCTAAAAACTAGAGAAACTTACCTTGATCATGGAGGTGTGGGAGCAGGCTGGCTCAGGCCAGTAGCTGGAGAAGGATCGTGTGATGCTTGTGTGGAGTAACGCTGCACCAAAGATCATTTCCAATGTTTGGTTAGCATGATGACACTCAAATGTTAAGACTAGCAAGTAACGTCCATTCAAATTAAACTCACCGTGGTCTCAGGAGCAATCTCTGGATCAATGGCTATGGAGCCACGGGACCTCCCGCCACTAGATATCATCACCTACTCTGGATTGTAGGGGATCTGGCTCGGGTTAAACTCCTCCCCTTTCCTCGCCTTCCCCTTGACTTGCTTGTAAGAGGCAGTGTGGGCCATGGCATACAGGTCGTACCCCTCTGGCACCTTATCCGTCTTATTGTAGCATGCCTGAAAGAGAGAAACAAAGTAAATTAGTAATTAAAGGGCTCAAGTTAGCATGATGAATGAATTTCATTAATAATGAAGCAAACCACATTACCCAATTCCGCCTGAACTGATATAAGCTGGAGCTACCTTGATGGTGTGGCACACCTTCAATTTGGGCATGTTTGTCCTTGGCCTCAGTCGGCTCCCCTTCCATCTTTCAACACCTGCCATGACAAAGAGTAAACGAAATTAGTACAACATAAAAAAAATACCGACATGAATAATAATATGTATATCACTTAAGTGTATCATCATCAAGTACAACATAAAAAATTGAATACCTGACACTACTAATAATCTTGATCAGTATCATCAATAAATGCATAATCATCATCATCACTATAATCAATGACGGGCTCATAGGGTTCAGTGGCATCAACATGTGGAAGGCCACCTTTACGTAATCGATCAAGCATTGAGAGGTCGTCCACAGAAGTAACCTCTTCTTGTTCCGGCTCTTCTTGTTCCTCCTCTGGGGTGATGTGGGATTCACTGTCGCTGTCTACTTCAATGTTTTGGGGTGAAGTATACCGGTTCTTGAAACGCTTTTTGGAAAGGCGTGTCTCTTGGAAGAATTCTCCTTCATATGTGTCTGGGTTAATGTGAGGTTCATAATCCTCTTCCGTTGGGGGAGATAGTCTAGCACGTGGCGGCACTTCATAAACGACATCCCAACCTTTCAGATTTGGATTAGTTTGGCAGGCCTAGGGTAGATAGAATACTTGGGTCGCCTATTGAGCCATAATATAGACATCAGGAACATCTAAATGGGTGCTTTGGTTGATTTCAACTAGCCCTATATGTTCATGAGTCCTTCTAGTCTCCTTCGGCTGAAACCAATAACATTTGAAGACTACAACATTCAATGGGTTTTCACCATAGAATAGAAGTTCATAAATTGCTTCAACTCTCCCATAATACTCGGTACCTCCTTCACCGATAGCAGATACACAACAATTTGTAGACTTCCGGTCGGCCATAGATAGCTCTTTGCCATAGGTACGAAAACGATACCCGTTGATGTCGTATTTGTCAAATGAACGGACCTTATAGTCAAAACCATTAGCGATTTGTCTCAATTCAGCATCCATAGACTCTGAATTAGCCTACAAGTTTAATATGAAAGGATTGTTGCATTACGCACAAATTAGCGAATGAAATGAAATTGTCTAATAGAATTTACAGTTTTTTTGAACCAAGTGATGAAACCGGGATAGCCGCCTCCTTGCTTTGCGAGAAGCTCATACTCTTCGACAGAATCCTTTTGGATCACCGCTCCATACGAGAATAGGGCGACGTATCGACTGTATGAAATATCCAGGAATAAGAGCAGTTCAAAGGAAATAGAAGTTACGAAACAATGTATCGAGAACTTACTCGATGTACGACCGCACTTCTATCAGGTTCTTGAAGATATACAACAAAATGGTCCGCCATTCTTCCTTATCCAAAGATACTGGATTTGAAACACTGGCTGGTGCGAGATTGCCTTTGAATAGGCTGAGGTTGGATCCACCCTTTTTAGGCTCGTCAGCATTGTACCGAGGCTTCGGATTATGCAAATGACGATTTTTGGTTTCGTAGTGTGCTGTCATGAAGTTTGCCGCCTCCTCAGTGATGAATGCCTCAGCCATAGACGCTTCAATTCTACGTTTATTTTTACATTTTTCTCGAAGCGTCTTCTGCATCCTCT
>NW_025243446.1:0-2924 GCF_018294505.1 Triticum aestivum
GGTCCAATCCGGCGCGCGCCACTCAGTCGCTGACGTCACGAAGGCTTCGGCTGATACCACGATGTCGAGTGCCCATAACTGTCCCCGCGTAGATGGTTAGTGCGTATAGGCCAGTAGCCAGACTCAGATCAAATACCAAGATCTCGTTAAGCATGTTAAGTATCCGCGAATGCCGACCAGGGCCAGGCCCACCTCTCTCCTAGGTGGTCTCAACCGGCCCTGTCGCTCCGCCTCAAAGTAACAGCCGGGGGCCGTCGGGAACTCAGGCCCATCACTACCTGGATGGAGCCACCTGCCCTTCAGCCCCCATCTCCGAACATTATCATAAGTAATGTAACAGTATAAGTATATATCATATGCCCATGATCACCTTCCGAAGTGATCACGGCCCAGTAGTATAGCATGGCAGACGGACAAGAGTGTAGGGTCACTGATGGAACACTAGCATCCTATACTAAGCATTTAGGATTGCAGATAAAGGTAACAACAGTAGTAGCAAGGACAGGCTATGCATCAGGATAGGATAACGAAAAGCAGTAACATGCTACATTACTCTAATGCAAGCAGTAGAGAGAAGAATAGGCGATATCTGGTGATCAAAGGGGGGGCTTGCCTGGTTGCTCTGGCAAGAAGAAGGGTCGTCAACACCGTAGTCGAACTGGGGGTCGCCGGTAGTCTCGGGGTCTACCAGAAAGAAGTAACAGAGGGGGAACACAATAAATAACAGAGCAATCAAAGTATCACAAAGCGTAACATGGCAATATGTGGTGCTAGGTGTGCCCTAACGCGGTAGTAGGTGGTACCGGCGAAAGGGGGAAAACATCCGAGAAAATATCTCCCGTGTTTCGCGTTTTCGGGCAAAGGGGCCGGAGGGGGAAAGTTGCGAGTTTGATATGTTAGGAGTGTGTGGCGGAAGAACGGGCCGCGTATCCGGGTTCGTCTCGTCGTTCTGAGCAACTTTCATGTACAAAGTTTTTCCATCCGAGCTACGGTTTATTTTATATTAATTTTAAAAGATTTAGATTAATTTTAGCATTTATTTAATTAACTTAATACAACATTATCCAAATAGTGCATGCTGATGTCAGCATTATGTCAGCATGACATCAGCAGTCAACAGAGGTGTTGGTTGGGCCGCTGACGTGTGGGTCCCACTGGTCATTGACAGACTAACTAACTTCAGATTAACTACATTAATTAGTTAATTAGATTAACTAACAGAGGTTAATTAGGTTAATTATTTGTCCTAATTAGTTATTTAATTGATTAATTATTATTATTATTATTGTTTTAAATTCTATTTTATATCCTTTTTAATGTTCCAGGGCGGTGGGGCCCGTGTGTAAGTGGCCTAGGGGGGTTTTGCGAGCGCTGGGCGAAACAGGCAGCGAGCGCCTGGGCGTGGCCGAACCCGACAGAGCGCTGCGGGGCGCCGGGGGCCACGGCGCTATCCATGCGGCCACCGCGGGGAGAGGCGGCGTAGGGCCGCGGGGCGGCGGTGGTCGGCGGGCAGCTGCATCGGGGTGAAGCGGCAGGGTGGAGCCGACGGTGAGAGGGGGCTAGCAGCGGGCGCGTCCGAACGAGGTGGGGGGCTAGAAGCGGCAGATTGTTGTACTCAGACAATCTGAGCACAAGGTCAACAATTGAGCTTTTCTCCCTTAGTTTGCAGGCTAAGAAAATCGTCGGAGGTCTTATACCTCTTGACGTGGGCACGAGCCTGAAATCCCAATTTCAGCCCTCGAAACATCTCATATGTTTCGTGATGTTTCAAAACATCTTTGGTGCCTCAATTCTAAACCATTTAACTGAACTATCACGTAGTTATCAAAACGTGTATGTCAGATGTTCGCAACATCCACAGACAACGTTCGAGGTTCAGCACGCTGAGCGGTGCATTAAGGACATAAGCCTTCTATGACGCAATGAGGACAATCCTCAGTCTACGGACCTAGTCCGCATAATTGCTACTTTCAACTTTCAACTAATTTTTCTCTAGGAACATATCTAAACAGTAGAACTAAAGCGCGAGCTACAACATAATTTGCAAAAATCCTTTTGACTATATTCAGAATAATTAAGTTCATCTTATGAACTCCCACTTAGATAGACATCCCTCTAGTCATCCAAGTGATTACATGATCCGAGTGAACTAGGCCGTGTCCGATCTGTGCGTGAGACGGACTAGACAACGTCGGTGAACATCATCATGTTGATCGCATCTTCTATACGACTCATGCTCGACCTTTCGGTCTTCTGTGTTCCGAGGCCATGTTTGTACATGCTAGGCTCGTCAAGTTAACCCTAAGAGTTTTTTGCTGTGTAAAACTGTCTTACACCCGTTGTATGTGAACGTAAGGATCTATCACACCCGATTAACACGTGGTGCTTCGAAGCGACGAACTGTAGCAACGGTGCACAGTTAGGGGAGAACACTTCTTGAAATTTTAATGAGGGATCATCTTATTTACTACCGTCGTTCTAAGCAAATAAGATGTATAAACATGATAAACATCACATGCAATCAAATAATAGTGACATGATATGGCCAATATCATATAGCTCCTTTGATCTCCATCTTGGGGCTCCATGATCATCTATTACAAGAGCATGATCAATCTTATACATCACATATATTATTCATCACATCCTTTGGGCCATATCACATCACATAGCATACCCTGCAAAACAAGTTAGACGTCCTCTAATTGTTGTTTGCATGTTTTACGTGGCTGCTGTGGGTTTCTAGCAAGAACGTTTCTTACCTACGCAAAACCACAACGTGATATGCCAATTGCTATTTACCCTTCATAAGGACCCTTTTCATCGAATCTGATCCGACTAAAGTGGGAGAGACAAACACCCGCTAGCCACCTTATGCAACTAGTGCATGTTTGTCGGTGGAACCGGTCTCACGTAAGAGTACG
>NW_025243447.1:0-2924 GCF_018294505.1 Triticum aestivum
GCGCGTGGAGGGACGAGGGCAGAGCACCCGGAGGGACACGAGAGGGCAGAGTGCGTGCGGCGGGACGCGAGCAGAGCGCACCGCGGCCGCCTCAACCGCAAGCAACCACACGCATAGAGCAGTTGAACACGCAGGAAATGGTCGCCTACAAGCCGGCCGACACTTGCGATGTTGCGTAGAGAGCGGCCGTGTGCTACTACCTTCGTCTTGGTCTATAGTCCCCTTTATATTATGTGCCATACTTTGCCCTCAAATTTAACCAACAAAATGTTACTGCATGTTATAAAAATTATATAATTGGAAACTATGTTCAAATACGAATCCGACTATATAATCTTTGGTGACATGCATTCGTATTTTATTAGTTAAATCCTACTTATAAACCAGGACGGGTGTATAGTAGGTAATTCAATCGCAAACGTTTTTTTATTAACTGTATGTGTACGTGGCCATTCGTCCTCCTCTCGCACGTCTTGTCACCCCGCTGCCGCAGACGGCTTACAGCACAAGCTTGCGCAGTGCGCGGGACCGTTCTTTTGGCCATACGGTGGCGCCAATGAATCGTCGGTGAGCCCGTTCCCGCGCAACCTCGTAGGTTCCCGTGCAAGCTTCTCGCCTGACTGGGTGTAATCCCCCAAAATCCCAATGCTTACCGGCCTGCTATAAAAACCCTCATGGCCAGCGAGTCCTGCGTCACATTTTCCCCTCCCTCCATGTAGCTTATCTCGTGTGCTTCTCCCATCATCGCCAATGGCACCGGTCCGTCGTGGTCACTCAGCCACTCCACCGTCATTAGATGACAGCTCCAGCTGGGAGGCTACACCATGGCAACGGCGCAATCCCCGGCATAGTGTAGTGCATGTGGGATCCCTGTTGGGTTTGCGCGGAACACCCACCACATGCTCTGCCGCTAGTGCCCGTCGGCAGCTGTTGCCAGCCGCTGTTGCCGCCACACCACCATTGAAAGCTAGGGCCATCACCCACTCCGCTGCCGCGGCCCGAAGGCGGGAGGTGGTCGTCGTGGCCGCCACCCCACTGCCGGCCACCGTGGCCATCACCCGCTCCACCACCACGGCCCAAAGGCGGAAGGTGGTGGTCGTGGCCGCCACCCCATCGTTAGCCGCCCTGGCCGCCAGCCCACCGTCGACCATCAGGGTCATCACCCGCTCCACCACCGCTGCCCAAAGGCGGGAGGCAGAGGTGGATGCCGGCACGTGCGTCAGCGACCTTGCGCGCTACACCGAGTTCCTGCGGGAGGAGGAGGAGCGCCTCGTTGAGCACGCAAAGAGCCTTACTGCTGACGTGGCTGCAGCACATGCTGCCTCAGAGGCGAGGAATCAGGAGATCTACGAGGAGAACCACCGCTTCAAGAGGGATCATCTGGAGCGGCAGTGGGCATTCGAGCTGGCGAGCGTCACCGAACGTGCAGCAGCTGCAGGCACCGTATTGCAATTTTCCATCTCTTCGGTAGGCTCCTCCTCCTCTGCCTCTTACTGAGCACGCTTGGCAGAGGAGAGGCTGCCGGAAGTAGTACAAAGCCCTTCCGTAGTAGTAGTAGTAGTAGTAGTAGTAGTAGTAGTAGTAGTAGTAGTAGTAGTAGTAGTAGTAGTAGTAGTAGTAGTAGTAGTATTTAGGGGCTATTTTGTTCAGTTCATCTGACTATAGATGTGGTGGAACTGTACAACATACTTAAAATTAGCTAGTATATAAAATAGAACTAGCTATTACAGTACGTGGTTGGCAACAATTGGGGAAAAGTTTGGTCGGTTCAACTGTCAAGTTGAATTGTTTGTATGAATTGAGCACGATTGCTTAATCTACGAATGAAATCTATGCTTAATTACTGAATTTTAGTTGCAAAAATTAGATAGTGCTAGTGATTTTTAGCTGCATATTTTGAGAAATCACAGTGTTACAAGGTTGACAAATGGCAATGTTACTAGATCAACAAATGTCAATCTTTCAAGTTTGACAAATGGCAAAATACCCAATATGACAGATGCAAGTCTTACCAAATTGTCTGGAAGTGGTTGCACACGGGTCATCCAAAACAACTGTTTGCATTGAAGAGATGCACAAATCCTACTCTTGCTTTGCATACAGGTGCTCTATCTAAAACGTTTGCGGTCAACAGCCAGAATCCTACTCGGCACATTTTCCCTTGGCTTCCTGGGGAAGCTGTCGGTTTGCATATGGGTGTTCTAACTAAAACGTTTGTGATCGAGATACAATATTAAACCCAAGAAAAAAACTATTTCCGGCGGTGGCGGAGGCGGCGTGTCGCGCCATCCTTGTCGTTGTCGTCCTCCGGGACGCCGTTGTTGAAGTCTTCAAGGCAGCTCAGAATGTTCTTCACTTGTCAATCAAACATAATGTCCTCGCGCGATTGACGGGCGGGGCGCAGGAGGACGCCAACTGGCGGCGCTGAGAGGTAGCGGTCGATGGTAGCGTCCCATGCCGCTGAGGGGGGCGTGCGCATGGGCACGGGCGCGGTGGGTGCAGCCAAACACACAGGGACCAACGCCGCGGTGGTTGGAGGGGCGCGCGCGCACGGGCACGGTCACGGGCGCTGGCGCTAGCGTTGGCATGTACACGAGCTTGCGCGGGTCTGCGGAGACCTCGATGATGCCCGCGGCTTCTAGCTCTGCGATAGTGCTCGGCGACCAGCCCGTCAATGCTACGGGGATAGTGATACCTCTCCAACGTATCTATAATTTTTGATTGTTCCATGCTATTATATTACCCGTTTTGGATGTTTATGGGCTTTACTCTACACTTTTATATCATTTTTGGGACTAACCTACTAACCGGAGGCCCAGCCCGAATTGTTGTTTTTTTACCTATTTCAGTGTTTCGAAGGAAAGGAATATCAAACGGTGTCCAAACGGAATGAAACCTTCGGGAGCGATCTTTTTGGAACAAAC
>NW_025243448.1:0-2924 GCF_018294505.1 Triticum aestivum
ACCGACATAATCATTTCACTCTAGCCCATCACCCAGATGAACCAGACCTGACACAACTCTAAGCATAGCAGGCATAGCAAGGTAGGAACAACACATACATATGGCTCAATCAACTCCTACACATGCTAGTGGGTTTCATCTAGTTACTGTGGCAATGACAGGTCATGCAGAGGAAAGGGGTTCAACTACCGCAGCACACAGCAGTTTGAATCGCGTTGTCTTAATGCAGTAAAAGAGAGCAGGAGCGAGAACATGGGATTGTATCGATATGATCAAATGGTTGGTTGCTTGCCTGATGGTTCGTTGCACGGATACGATTCTTCGTTAGGGTAATCACGGTACTCCTCGGGGACAGATCCTGTCGCAAAGGATAACGATACACAGGCATCACCAAACAATGTGCAACAATATGATGCATGCATGAAACATGGCAATATGAGTGTGTTGGGCTAATGCAACTAAAGCCAGAAGTGTTTGAGCAAATTTGAATCAAAGATTCAAATTTCAAATTCAAATATGGCCTTTTAAAGTGCCCTTCCTTGTTCTGATTAAAACATAAATTTAACTTGTTTGGTCATGCATGAAAATAGTACAGATGGATAGATTGGATTTTTCTGATCATTTTTCATATATAATTTGTCCAATTTGGAGTTACAGAATAAAAGTTATGAATTTTTTGAAGTTTAAATAATATTCTGAATTTCCTGATTTAATTTAAATCCAGAAATATCATTTACTGCGTCAGCCTGACATCACAGTGACATCAGCAGGTCAACAGAGCTGGCTCGGGTCAAACCTGACGTGTGGGGTCCACACGTCAGTGTCACAGGGGCTAATCCCGCGTTGACCCCGGGCTGGTTAGCTTTGACTAAGCCCTGGGCCCACTTGTCAGCGTCTGTAGGTGGTGGTTTACTGGCTAATTAGCTAGGCCACGTCAGCTCGCCGGAGTTCTAGCCGGCGGCGACCAACAGTGCGGCGGCGATAGTGGTTTTGGTTGTTTCGGCCACCAAATGGACCGCGGAGATCACCGGAGTGAAGCTGAGGACGACCCGCGGCTCTTGGCGGAGTCCATTGGGGTCGGGGTGGCCGGAGTTGACGGCGGTGAGCTCGGCTGCGGCCGCCGGGGTTCGGTCGTGCACGGGAGTGGTGCTGGAGCTCGAAGTCGAGCAAAGTGAGGCGCTAGGGATGCTCTACTGGGTTCTGTGAACGCGTTGGACTCGCCGGGGTGACCAAATGGTCACCGGAGCTGCGTCGACGGCGAGCTCGGCGACGGCGGAGGTTCGGCCGTGGTGGAGATGAAGCTACGGTGAGGGATCGAGGGGGAGAAGAGGGGGAAACGGTGGCGTAGCTCACCGCGGTTGCAGTGGGCGTCGAAGCAGGCTCGGGGACGCGCTGGAGACGGCGAATTCGTCGGCGACGGTGGTCGGAGCCCGAAGAGGGGAACGGCGACGTGGCGGCGATGCAGGGCTTCCGGGGACTCGTGGAGCGGTGGGGAGGAAGAGGGAGTTGTGGCGGAGCTTCTGAGCTACTCGGGGGAGCGAGGGGTGGCCGGAGACAGTGGCTAAGGCGAACGGCGGCGACGGTGTGCTTCGGCCGAGAGCGAGAGAGAGCGAGGGAGAAACGGGGGAGAGTGAGCGAGAGCAGGGGGGATCGGGACGGGCTGCGGGCGTCGTCCACGCGGCCAGGAGGGCGTCGGCAAGCAGGAGGTGGCCGCGCGGCCGCGCGCGCGCGAGCACGCAGCAGCTTCGGGGCGTGGGGAGGAAGACGACGGGGAGCTACAGTGTTGGGCTGGGTCGGCTGCTAGCTGGGCCGGCCAGCTGGCTGGGCCGCGCAGGTAAGTCTTTCCCCTTTCTTTTTTTGTTTTCTGTTTTATTTAATATATCTTCAACTGTGTTGAATTAATTAAAATACCTAGGCAACTCCAAAATTCACCAAACTACTCCTGGTCCATAGTTGGATTATTTCCAACATGAAACATTTTAGTTTGGAGGTATTTGAGCATTTAAATATTTTATATTATTTTAAATGCCCAAATTCAGATTTCTATGATTTAATTCAAAGACCCTATGATGGCCTAGAAAAATGTGCACCACTTTTGTCAGAGGTTCTGAACCAAGGCTAAAATGATGGACATTTTAGAAGGGCATTTCAGGTTCATTGAAAAATTATTTTAGTAACCCTAGTTGGTTTCAGAGGGGACTGGGGGTTCTGTCATCCCCATTTCAAGTTTCTGATGAAGAGTAAACATGATGCAACACTCTAATGCATGACTAGCTAGGGTGTGACAACTCACCCCCACTCAAAAGAATCTCGTCCCGAGATTTGGGTTCCTCCGAGAAGAAGGCAGGATATTCGAGTCGAAGACGATCCTCCCTTTCCCAAGTTGCTTCATCCTTAGAATGGTGCGACCATTGAACCTTGAGAAACTTGATATTATGACGTCGCGTGGTACGTTCGGTTTGATCGAGGATGCGAATGGGGTACTCTCGATATGTAAGATTATCTTGGAGATCAAGCGTTTCGTGGTCCACTTCACGGATAGGATCCGAGAAACAACGCCTGAGTTGAGAAACGTGGAAGACATCGTGAACTCTGGAGAGGTGCGGAGGTAGTTCCAATTGGTAGGCAACTTCTCCTCGTTTGGCAAGAATGCGAAAAGGTCCAATGTAACGAGGAGCCAATTTGCCTTTGATACCGAAACGATGGGTTCCCTTCAGAGGGGTGACCCGAAGGTAAGCCTTCTCGTCAACCTCGAAAGTCATAGCCTTATGTTTTCGGTCATATTGACTCTTTTGACGGGATTGGGCTGTTTTCAACTTTTCACGAACGATACGAACTTGTTCTTCTGCTTCCTGAATCATATCCGGGCCAAAGAATTGTCTTTCCCCGGTCTCTGACCAGTTAAGGGGTGTTCGACATCGTCG
>NW_025243449.1:0-2923 GCF_018294505.1 Triticum aestivum
TTAAGTCCAACGAGGTCATGCTCCTCTCTAACTCTCAGCGTCAAAATATTCCTCCCCTCAGACTCTTTGCAGGTTTTCATGTACCAATCATGGAATCTTCGCATCATCGTTGTTAGAGATCTTTCATCTTTGACGAGAGGCTTCCCGTACTCGTATTTGTGTTCGTCCACCTCCATTATATCAAAATGTGCATCGTCTGGCAGGTAATCTCCAAGATCGTTATAACCGGGCACCATTGTCCCGCCCGGATGATTAGCGATGACGCTAGACACCTGGAGTAGGGGGAACGATTGGTTCGCTTGTTCGCCGAGCTGGGCAACTTTTTTCCCAGCTCGTCGTTCTGCTAATTTTTGACCACTGACAGTACTTCCTGACCGCTCTGCTTCGATAAATGACTTTGTAAGAAGGCACTCATAGTTGCCTTTCATCAGAGACTTTGATGGTTTTTTAGGGTAGCCAGAGTACGCTTCACTTTTACCGGATCTATCTTCTCCTCCGAAGGTGGATTTTTCTTTGCTTTCACCCCTTCAAAGAAGTTGGTCACTTAGGCTTGCACGATCTTCATGTTTTCCTCCTGGCTCCTCTCGTATGGTAACTTCTCTGGAGTCTTCAGAGAAGGACTGTATCTGTATTGTCTGCCTCTGGTTGTACTGCTAGATGCCGGAGCAGACGGAGCGGTTGCGACTGTCTTTCCTTTCTTACGAGGCAGAGGAGAAGGACGACACGCTAGAGCAGCCGGAGCGGCGGCGGGTCCCTTCCGCCCTTGTTGACGAGGAGGAGAAGGAGGAGGCTGGCTGCTCGGGTGCGCCAACGCAGGCGAAGAAGGAGGCGGAGTGCCGCCACGCGCCGGGGAAGGAGGCTGAGTGCCCTGATCACTTGCCGGAGGAGGAGGCGTAGTGCCCTAACTCGCCGGAGGAGGAGGAGGAGGCGGAGACGTCCAGTTCGGAAGGTTGATGAGCTCCTTCCGCCATAGGCATGGAGTCTTCAGAGAAAAACCTAGCCGAATCTCCCCTTCACCCGTAGGGTGGTCAAGCTCAAGGTCCTCAAATCCGACCATTATTTGATACACCATCACTCTAGCATATCCTTCTGGAATCGACCTGGCGTGGTAGGTTGTGCCAGGTTCAGTAGGTAAAACAGAGCCAACAGCCGCCTTGACTTTCCATGTCATCCATCGAGCCATAAGGTGGCAATGTTGAGACTCCGTGATAGCATCCACGGGGTAGCTAGCAGGAGCCGTGAAGACAGGCTCCAGCTGCTGAGTCTGCTCAGTGGAAGCCACGCTTCTTCTCCGCCGAGATGGCGGGGTAGCTTCAAGAGAAGCTTCGGCAGGTTGTTTGCTGCATCTGCTTCTCGTTCATCTAGCCCTTGTACCCTTTCGTGCAGCGCCTGTTGTTGGCTATACTCCACTTTCTTCCCCCTCTCCTGGCTTTTGTAACCCCCTGCGTCCGGAAACCCAGCCTTCCACGGAATGGAGCCTAGCATGTCTCGAGTCCGTCCAGGGTGCTCGGGATTCCCGAGGGCCATTGTGAGCTCGTCATTCTCTCTGTCTGGAACGAACGTCCCTTGCTGCACTTTCTCGATATACTCCTGAAGCCTCTTGACGGGTATTCACAGTTGCTCTTCCGTCCAAACGCACTTCCCTGATATAGGGTCCAAGGTTCCGCCAACCCCGAAGAACCAAGTCCGGCAACGGTCTGGCCAGTTCAATGTCTCTGGTTCGACCCCTTTAGCAATCAAGTCATTCTCAGCCTTGTCCCACAAAGGTCGGGCTTTGAGGTAGCCACCTGACCTCGTGCGATGGTGATGCTTCTTCTCCGCAACATTTTTCTTGTTTGTCACTAACATCTTCTTACTCTTTTCCGATGTCTTGTGGGCCACAAATGCGGGCCAGTGATCTTTGATCTTCTCATACTTTCTGGTGAATTCTGGTGTCTTTTCTTCGTCGACAAAATATGTTTTCAGCTCATTCTTCATCCCCCTGAATAGTTCTGCCATCTTCTTAAGAGCATGAGACTTTATCAATTGCTCTTTAACTGGCTTCTCCGGATCCTCCTCTGGCGGTAGGGTGAAATTTTCCTTAAGCATTGTCAAAAGATCTTCTTTCTGCATATCGGAGACATAAGACACCTCAGGGTCTTCTTTCTTAGGCTTTAACCATTGGTGGATACTGATCGGGATCTTGTCCATAACAAGAACCCCGCACTGAGCACGAAATGCATCCCTTGTCCGGATGGGTTCAATTGGCTTTCCATCATGCGCGATTGCTATGATCTCAAACCTTTCATCCGAGCGCAACTTTTTCTTCGGGTCTCATTTCTTTATCGAAGTTGTGCTCGATTCGGAGGGATAGAGAGGAAAAGAAAGACGAGAGTTAATTAATATGTGTACATACGAAAACAATGAATGCATCAATTAGCCAGTCAGCACGGGCTTAACTAATATATATACCTGGCCGGACTTGGTTCGGTCACCGGAGCCGTCATCACGGTCTCCTTCCTGTACCTGCATTGGGTCACCAGAGCCATGATAATCATAGCCTTCTTCTTGTACCGGCATTAATGGGTCACCGGAGCCATCATAATCATAGCCTTCTTCTTCACTACCTCGTCCTTCGAAACCATCAGTGTCGTTGAGAAACGACGCAACGACATCACTTCCTTTTGTGATTATGTCCCCCAACATTGCTTCTGTTGCTTCATCTCGGGGGTGCTCCGTAGTTTCTGCAAATATTTTCAACATGGAAATTATTATTCAAACATGACAGATGGATATATATTAGTGGCAAACGTAGAACTGGCTAGCTAATCACAATAAGGAATCATATTAGTGGCCTCGACGCTGCTTCTCTAGGGTTTGGGGTGGCCTCGACAACGCTTCAAGGGTTAGGGGTGGCCTTGACACAACGCTTCAAGGGTTTGGG
>NW_025243450.1:0-2923 GCF_018294505.1 Triticum aestivum
ATACTCCAAACATTTGTTCGTTCATTATACTGCATTGTACTTCAACTACTTTACTTTTTTTGGGGCGAAACTTAGCCCCGGAGTAACAGTACTTCGTTTCAAGAGCTGCTCGCTCGGTTGGGCTAGCAGCACGCGTGTAAAAAAATGCTTCTTGGCTGGCCTCTTGTTATATCCACGCTACATTGCTGGTTTATGAGTTACTGTTTTTCCTAGTGAAATTTACCTAAGGAGTTTTCTAATACAGGCAACCTTCGGGTTTCAGAATGTGATTCTGTCAGCTTCAATCCATTTGATCTGCATCTACACCTGCAATACAAAGAGAACAAAACATTGCAAACATTTGACCCAGAGTTAATCTAGCCAGAAAGCTGAAGTTGGTCTAGGAAAGAAAGCGACCACTTATTAGTATTCATAATAAAAAGGGCATTGGATATATACAATTAGTTTGCAAGGTCTGATCCAAACAGAAATAAATAATAATAATGTCAGCATCAATAGATGCAGTCGAAACAAAACAAGATCAAACAAAAGATTGGTTCTTCCAGTCCCTTGTTTCAGGGCAGCAAATTATTCAGGAGAGGGAGAGAGGGGGTGGGGGAGGGAAATGAACTGACGAGGAGATTAGATCATGGGGATTGCATTTACTGGAGATTGCATGATGACACATCAGTGATTAAACTTTCAAGGAGTTAACAAAGATGTGTAGTCTGATCATGTTCGGGTGGTAGGATATGTGCAAAAAACATGGCCTACCTTGTTCAGCTGCCAAAGTTTTTGAAAGTGTATTACGACCTGGTTGGGATCAAAAGGCTTGCGCTTACCAATAATCGATCCAGTTATGCAACTAGCCTGCTTATCCATTAAAAAAATACTACTTTGGAAACATAGAGCTGCTATTATGTCATCCAACTGTACAACTCAAGTGACATAACCGGCTAAAACTAACATTCTGAACACAAAGAAAGTGTATTCTTATGAAGCAATTCTGTAACATATATAGAGTGGAGAGAAGAAACATACAGTTTGGTGCATTACACTACCATGTGTGTCAAACTGCTTGCTATGATCTATATATGCATGATGTAAGTGACCATGTACTACAATAGAAGTTCCTATACATATGTGTTTTAACAAAAAAAAATGATAGTACTACAATTGCAATCCAAATCGGCCAAATCTTGAATGTGCATTACTAACATAAAGACACCATGTAAACATGGCTCCGATCCAATTTCCAGTGGCACGTTTCGGAGTCCCTGCATTTATTTATTCAAAATTTGTTGCATTTGAATTGGAAAAACACCAGCCAACCAATTTCATCAACATACATACACGTATGGGACTTTTGGTTTTGACAAACATAAAACACATTCATGGAGAATAACCAAAAAACAGACATTCATTCATTCTCGACATCGACAAACTCAGTACAATCCACTTGATTCACAAGAATCAAAAAGGAAACACCTTCCTCGCCTCTCCAAGGGTAATGAAAATTTTCTTACCAAACTAAACACAAGTATGGACATATTAATTACTCCCTCCGTCCCAAAATTCTTATCTTAGATTTGCCTAGATACGGATGTTTCTAATACTAAAACGTGACTTGATACATCCGTATTTAGATAAATTCAAGACAAGAATTTTGGGACAGAGGGAGTATCATTCTACCAAAACTAACTTGTACAGAATCTGGTTGATTTTACAACTTGAACAGGGCCTACGAAATTTACACCATTATCCTGTGGTAAACACGACAGCTTCAAACACAAGAAACGGTCTTGAGATTCCTTGATGCAATTAAATTAAGAATATCAATATAACTCTTGGTGCAATTAACCAAGAAAGAAAATTCCCATAATGCACAACATTTTACACCGCAACGTTCACACTGATATTGCTTCCACCAGATTTGTTAAAATAGAAAGAAGCATGCAGACAGTGCAATACATTTTGACCCAAAACCAAGTTGATTATTTATGTCATCAACTACTCCCTCCGTTCCTAAATAAAAGTCTTTCTAGAGATGTCAATATGGACTACATATTTTAGAGTGTACATTCACTCATTTTGCTCCGTATGCAGTCCGAATTGGAATATCTAAAAGGACTTACAGTTACGAACAGAGGGAGTACTTCTCAGATGAGCTAATAAAAATATTTGGGGTCTACACAGCCCAGGAAGCACTAGCACTTTGTGTCCTTCCTTCACAGACATTGCAACATGACAGAGCCAAACTACATAGCTTAATTCTGAAACTAGACCCATCAACGCAGCATTTCATCGCCATGGCCGTGCACTGATGAAGGATACATCGGCTGATGGTCGCAGCAAACAAGCTTGACAACCAACATCAGGTGGCCCATGAGTGTATCAATTTCCCTAGGCCTGTAACAACCATGATTATCTAGGTTTTTCTTTTCTTTAGACATGCTCTCCTGTAATAATGTTGAAAGAACCAAGTCAGGTCTCACCAATCAACACATGACAAAGAAATAATCAAACTACCAGACACACAATGCGAAATAATCAATTTATTATGAGCCTAGAAATATATAACTCAACACCATGAGTACAGAATACTACTAATTTATTTTGAGCCTTAAGAAAACATTGCCAATTTGCAAACACGTGGCATATGCGGCTCCACACGACAAGCATGAATAACACGCTACTAAACAGGAGCAAAACCTCATTACAACAAGTTTAATAAGATAGTGATCAGAAACCTCATTAGAATTTGCGAAACAAGGCGTCCTTCTGCACAGCAAAATACCATAGGTTCAGAAATCAACGCAAGTTCACAAGCTAAGTGTTTTATATCGGTCCAAAAGACACCACAAATCTCAGAATTGTTGCCCAGTCCTACCAGCACAAAATAATATGCTACATGCGATGGCAACATACTTTGCTCCACAGCACA
>NW_025243451.1:0-2923 GCF_018294505.1 Triticum aestivum
ATAGTCTGTAAAGAATGCAAGATTCATCATACTTCCCTAACTCCAAAAATTATAAGAAAAATATTACGCCGTAGAAGGTTTATCAGAGCTCAATATGCAAAAAAAATTCAACATTAGATCATTCTCTGAATTTTCTAGGGAATTTTTGCAACAGCGGTAAACTTTCTATTTTCAAACGGCAACATGTATACTAGAAAAATAAGCATGGTAAAGGCTATCCTTGACATTTTTATTAAAAATAGAGATGCAAAACATTATTATAAATAACAGAAAGCAAATACTAACAAAATAAAATGACGCTCCAAGCAAAACACATATCATGTGGTGAATAAAAATATAGCTTCAAGTAAATTTACCGATAGACGAAGACGAAAGAGGGGATGCCATCCGGGGCATCCCTAAGCTTAGGCTCTTGGTTTTCCTTGAATATTACCATGGGGTGCCTTGGGCATCCCCAAGCTTAGGCTATTGCCACTCCTTATTCCATAATCTTTACCCAAAACTTGAAAACTTCACAACACAAAACTCAACACAAAACTTGTAAGCTCCGTTAGTATAAGAAAATAAATCACCACTTAGGTACTGTTGTGAACTCATTCTAAATTCATATTGGTGTAATATCTACTGTATTCCAACTTTTCTATGGTTCATTCCCTCCGATACTACTCATAGATTCATCAAAATAAGCAAACAACACATAGAAAACAGAATCTGTCAAAAACAGAACAGTCTATAGTAATCTGTATCATTTGAATACTTTTGTAACTCCACAAATTCTGAAATAAATTGGTGGACCTGAGGAATTTATCTATTAATCATATTCAAAATGAATCAACCTAAAAGCACTCTCCAGTAAAAAAATGGAATCTATTCTCGTGAACGCTAATATTTCTGTTTTTTACAGCAAGATCACAAGGCTTCACCCAAGCCTTCCCAAAGGTTCTACTTGGCACAAACACTAATTAAAACATAAAAGCACATCCAAACATAGGCTAGATAAATTATTTATTACTAAACAGGAGCAAAAGCAAATAACAAAAGTAAAGTTGGGTTGCCTCCCAACAAGCGCTATCGTTTAACGCCCCTAGCTAGGCATGATGAAACGATGCTCACATAAAAGATAAGAATTGAAACATAAAGAGAGCATCATAAAGAATATGACTAGAACATTTAAGTCTAACCCACTTCCTATCCATATGGATTTTGTGAGCAAACAACTTATGGGAACAATAATCAACTAGCATAGGAAGGCAAAACAAGCATAACTTCCAGATTTTAAGCACATAGAGAGGAAACTTGACATTATTGCAATTCCTACAATCATATGTTCCTTCCTCATAATAATTTTCAGTAGCATCATGAATGAATTCAACAATATAACCAGCACCTAAAGCATTCTTTTCATGATCTACTTGCATAGAAATTTTACTACTCTCCACATAAGCAAATTTATTCTCATGAATAGTAGTGGGAGCAAACTCAACAAAATAACTATCATGTGAGGCATAATCCAATTGAAAACTAAAAACATGATGACAAGTTTCATGGTTATCATTATTCTTTATAGCATACAAGTCATCACAATAATCATCATAGATAGGAACTTTGTTCTCATAATCAATTTGGACCTCTTCCGAAATAGTGGATTCATCACTAAATAAAGTCATGAACTCTCCAAAATCCACTTTCATAATCACCACAATAATATTCAACATCCTCCAAAATAGTGGGATTATTACTTCCTAAAGTTGACACTCTTCCAAACCCATTTTCATCAATATAATCATCATAAATAGGAGGCATGCTTTCATCATAATAAATATTCTCATCAAAACTTGGGGGACTAAACATATCATCTTCATCAAACATAGCATCCCCAAGCTTGTGGCTTTGCATATCATTAGCATCATGGGTATTCAAAGAATTCATACTAACAACATTGCAATCATGCTCATCATTCAAATATTTAGTTCCAGACAATTTATAGACTTCTTCTTCTAGCACTTGAGCACAATTTTCCTTACCATCATTCTCAAGAAAGATATTACACTACTGGAATATGGCAAAGGCATGGTCAGCGGATGGCAAAGGCTTTGCCATCTGCCAGCAGATGGCAAACAGTTTGTCTGAAACCCTGCCGGTAAAGGCTTCTTTGCCCTCTGCTGGCTGATGGCAAAGAGCCTGTGCCTTTTCCATCAGCTGGCAGATGGCAAAGCCTCTTAACGGGGTTAGCCCCGTTAGAAGGCTAACGGCATACTTTGCCGTCTGCCAGCAGATGGCAAAGGCTGCAGGCTCTTTGCCGTCTGCCAGCAGATGGCAAAGGCTGCATGCTTTGCCGTCTGCCAGCAGATGGCAAAGAGCTTTACGGCAGATGGCAAAGAGCCCAAATAGGCCAGCCCAAATTTGACATGTAGATGACACGTGGCCTCTTTGCCATCTGCCAGCAGCCATCTGCCAGCAGATGGCAAAGTGACTATATTGCCTCATTTAATTTTGATTTTTCTTATATCAGTTCCTTTTCACAGAAAATCAAACACAAATATATTTATATGACCAATATAGCATATTCAACACATATTACCAATAGTCATGAACACATATATATCCAACGCATGTTACCAATAGTAACAAGTTTCATCCGTACATATACATAGTTTCATCAATATTACACAGTTTCATCCATAGATAGCAAGTTTCACAAGGTCAAAACAAAAACTGAATACAAGCACTCCATCAACCCAAGCTTCCGTGATCTTAAGCAAATCTGTAAAATGGGAAAGAAGAAAGTTAGAAGAAGAAGACTAGAAGAAGAAGATTATTATGATGGGGAAATATGCATGGATTGTCAAAACTTGCATTATCCTACTATCACTAGTACAACAAAGCTGCAGGTTGGCATAGGAGTTCCACCTCTTTCGATCTG
>NW_025243452.1:0-2923 GCF_018294505.1 Triticum aestivum
CTTGCTGCGGTGAAGAACTCGTCGGACCAAGTGGTGATGTCCCCGGAGCCGGCGAGTTTGGAGTCGATCGGGAGTGGCTTGGACCTGATTGCGTTCCTCTTCAGATCTTTGGGGTCCTTTCTGCATATTTCAGGGACTGCTTTGTAATTTTCAGTTTGTTGTGTGTCCTGTTGTTCTGGCTTGTACTACGGTATTGTAATATCAAATAAAGTCTGGGGTCCTTTTGGACCCTGCCCTTGTTCAAAAAAAAAATTGGCAGTGAAACAAGCCGGTAAAAGTGATGTTAGGGCATCTCTAGTCGATCTCTTGGATGCTAGAGTATAAATGATCTACTAGTAAATTTTAGTAGAGTATTTTACTCTTAAGTTTTGATCATTTTAATCCGGTCCTCTAAATTTAATGGGATATTCTTTTTATCTAATTTATTTAATTTTCTGTCATTGGATCCATTGAAAACGCGCCGGCGCCGGCAGAAGGTCCGCCACCGCCAGCGAGCACCATAGATTGGCCGATTTATATGTCGCTACTAGCGAGAGAGGACCCAATCCGGATGGTGGAGTGATGCGGGGTTCTCCTAGGGTTGACGGTGGCGTGTGAAGGCCAGCGGAGGCTACAGAGGAGGCGCCAGAGTAGATGCAGAGGGAGGTGGGGTGGGTGAGGGCGAGGTAAGAGGGGATGCTTTTTCTCGGGCAGGTGGGCGGCCTAGTAAAAATAGGAGTCCAAGGTACAAAGAAGTAATTTTTTTTACTCTTCTGATAGTTGTAGGACTTTGACTAGGTGCCGGTTACAGGAGTAAATCAACAAATTTACTGATTTTAGAGGATTGGCTAGAAATGCCTTCACAGTTCTTCTCTTCGGAAAAAACTGCAAGGCATAGATCAGAAGGAGACATGTGCTTTACTTAATTACACTGTCGTCCTATATCTTGGAAGGAAAGGTGTTCTTTGCTTTTGCTAAGGGCCATTCATGAATTTGCGGTTTTATCTACAATTCTGCATTACAATAGTACTATATTTCAGATGTGGTGTCCACATTGTCCCTGAGTACGCGCCAACACATTGCTGACATGATCAGAAGACGTGATACAGTGCAGTGTGCCATGCATGCACTGATACACGTCAGGCAGTTGGGAGATAACCAAAAGAGATGATCATACATGCTTGAGCTTATATTAAAACAGTTGCCGCCGTTCCCCGCGTAAATTTTTGGTGTTAATTTTGTTAAAGACATGTAGTCGGAAATGAAGGGAAAAGGTCGATTAGACTGCGTTGGTTCATTGTGGAAGTGCGAAGAATAGAAAATATCATTTGGGCATGGTGCTCGTATGCGGCATCTCCTCCAGTAATGTGCACATCTTCACATCATATGCTTCAAAAGTTCCTTGAGAGAATTTATCAAGAAAATCATTACTGTGAGCAGCTTTCAAGATTTCAGAAAAAAAAGCATTACTCATGACATAACACAAGAATTTATCCATATTTCAGTAGTCCCTCGTCAAATAAATCCCAATCATCAGACTTAGAACCATAAATTTGGTTGTGCCATTTACATCAAATAACAAAGGGCCTTGAAGACATGACTACACATTTAGCTTAGCCTAGGAATAATGGTGAGTAGCAACAAACTCATACTTTTCGACACCCATGTAGGATGTTTCGTAGCGCTAAAGATATCACACCGTAGTCCCCAAAGAGTTGGTCACCGAAATGGTGTGGCCATTTGCGGCTGAGCTCGTGTAGGATTCGTTTCACGGTTTCTTGTGCGGGATCCGGTTCATGGTAGTTATAGTGTCGTTCACCCATCTCCGGGGGCTGCTCCGCAACAGGGTCCTTGCCAGTGTTCACGAGAGCTGGCCGTCCCTCCTCGGGCGGCATTGGCCACCCATGACGAAGCAGTTTCGCTACGGTTTAGCTTGGTAGCGATGGTGGAGCGTTTGGGCAAGGGAGAGCTTGGGCTCAAAGAAGAAGAAGAAGAGCGAGAGGGAATGGGAGCGTAAACCCTCCTTCGTATCTAGGATTCCCTTATAAAGGGGAAGAGGAGAGTGAAGCGGCGGCAGGTTAAACATGCGGTGTGGCATCAAATCACCTCCCATTCCCTCATTACAGTGTTAATGATGTGCGGAGATCGAGGGCTCGCCGTCATTCCTCATGTGGGAATCGAGGCGCACGTCCACTTGTGTTGAGACGTTGCCTGGGTGGGGCCCTTGCTCACTCTTGCACGCTACCTAGATAGTCAAGTCAAAGGCCAACAAGCGGCCTGGTTGGCCCGTGGATAAGACCGGTCTGGCTTGTAGTTCTCGCGCCAAACATCTAGCTACGCGGGACCTTCCTATGCACAGGTCGGCCATCTCCTTCAACATTTCCAAAACAGAGGTGGTCTACTTCACCTCAGAGGCAACTCGTCAGATGGAGGCCGGCTGCATGAACACACTGTATGGGATACACTTCGTTCAAATAGCTTCAAGCTTGGTGCCCGAAGAGAATGTGCGGTTAGGAGGATCCGAGGTGCAGCCAAGCCTGTAGACCTATTTAAGGGCTACATTCGATGTCCCCGTTTAGAGCCTCTCATCATGAAGGCTTCCAGCCTGATGGGCCGGGATGAGGACCACTAAGCCAGTTCCACCCTGGGCCACATTGGGTGGCGCATGGAGAGATACGTGAAGATTTCACAAGACTTGGAGTAGAATCCAAGTATATCGAAGCCGCGGATGGCTCTATCTCCGTCGATATAGCCTACCTAGTTATGTAACTCTAAGACCACCAGTGTGTTATATAAACTGTGAGAGTCTTATGTCACAGAAAACTTTAATTAAAAATGCAATTCCATTATTCCCTATGATCTATATTACTTGTCGTTGAAATGGATGTATCTAGACGTATTTCAGTGCTAAATACAACCATTTGAGCGACAAGTAATATGGATC
>NW_025243453.1:0-2922 GCF_018294505.1 Triticum aestivum
GGTGCAAAACAGTTGCACACGCGGAATACTCAGGTTATACTTGACGAGCCAAGCATATACAGATATGGCCTCGGAACACGGAGACCGAAAGGTCGAGCGTGAATCATATAGTAGATATGATCAACATAGTGATGTTCACCAATGAAACTGCTCCATCTCACGTGATGATCGGACATGGTTTCGTTGATTTGGATCACGTAATCACTTAGAGGATTGGAGGGATGTCTATCTAAGTGGGAGTTCTTAAGTAATATGATTAATTGAACTTAAATTTGTCATGAAACTTAGTACCTGATAAGTATCTTGCTTGTTTATGTTTAATTGTAGATAGATGGCTCGTGCTGTTGTTCCATTGAATTTTAATGCGTTCCTAGAGAAAGCAAAGTTGAAAGATGATGGTAGCAATTACACGGACTGGGTCCATAACTTGAGGATTATCCTCATTGCTGCACAGAAGAATTACATCCTGGAAGCACCGCTGGGTGCCAGGCCTGCTGCAGGAGCAACGCCGGATGTTATGAACGTCTGGCAGAGCAAAGATGATGACTACTCGATAGTTCAGTGTGCCATGCTTTACGGCTTAGAATCGGGACTTCAACGACGTTTTGAACGTCATGGAGCATATGAGATGTTTCAGGAGTTGAAATTAATATTTCAAGCAAATGCCCGAATTGAGAGATATGAAGTCTCCAATAAGTTCTATAGCTGCAAGATGGAGGAGAACAGTTCTGTCAGTGAGCATACACTCAAAATGTCTGGGTATAATAATCACTTGATTCAATTGGGAGTTAATCTTACAGATGATTGCGTCATTGACAGAATTCTCCAATCACTGCCACCAAGCTACAAGAGCTTCGTGATGAACTATAATATGTAAGGGATGAACAAGACTATTCCCGAGCTCTTCGCAATGCTGAAAGCTGCGGAGGTAGAAATCAAGAAGGAGCATCAAGTGTTGATGGTCAATAAGACCACTAGTTTCAAGAAAAAGGGCAAAGGGAAGAAGAAGGGGAACTTCAAGAAGAACGGCAAGCAAGTTGCTGCTCAAGAGAAGAAACCCAAGTCTGGACCTAAGCCTGAAACTGAGTGCTTCTACTGCAAGCAGACTGGTCACTGGAAGCGGAACTGCCCCAAGTATTTGGCGGATAAGAAGGATGGCAAGGTGAACAAAGGTATATGTGATATACATGTTATTGATGTGTACCTTACCAATGCTCGCAGTAGCACCTGGGTATTTGATACTGGTTCTGTTGCTAATATTTGCAACTCGAAACAGGGACTACGGATTAAGCGAAAATTGGCTAAGGACGAGGTGACGATGCGCGTGGGAAACGGTTCCAAAGTCGATGTGATCGCAGTCGGCACGCTACCTCTACATCTACCTTCGGGATTAATATTAGACCTAAATAATTGTTATTTGGTGCCAGCGTTAAGCATGAACATTATATCTGGATCTTATTTGATGCGAGACGGTTATTCATTTAAATTAGAGAATAATGGTTGTTCTATTTATATGAGTAATATCTTTTATGGTCATGCACCTTTGAAGAGTGGTCTATTCTTGTTGAATCTCGATAGTAGTAACACACATATTCATAATGTTGAAGCCAAAACCTGCAGAGTTGATAATGATAGTGCAACATATTTGTGGCACTGCCGTTTAGGTCATATCGGTGTAAAGCGCATGAAGAAACTCCATACTGATGGGCTTTTGGAACCACTTGATTATGAATCACTTGGTACTTGCGAACCGTGCCTCATGGGCAAGATGACCAAAACACCGTTCTCCGGTACTATGGAGAGAGCAACAGATTTGTTGGAAATCATACATACAGATGTATGTGGTCCGATGAATATTGAGGCTCATGGCGGATATCGTTATTTTCTCACCTTCACAAATGACTTAAGCAGATATGGGTATATCTATTTAATGAAACATAAGTCTGAAACGTTTGAAAAGTTCAAATAATTTCAGAGTGAAGTTGAAAATCATCGTAACAAGAAAATAAAGTTTCTACGATCTGATCGTGGAGGAGAATATTTGAGTTACGAGTTTGGTGTACATTTGAAAAATTGCGGAATAGTTTCGCAGATCACGCCACCCGGAACACCACAACGTAATGGTGTGTCCGAACGTCGTAATCGTACTTTACTAGATATGGTGCGATCTATGATGTCTCTTACTGATTTACCGCTATCTTTTTGGGGATACGCTCTAGAGACGGCCGCATTCACGTTAAATAGGGCACCATCAAAATACGTTGAGACGACGCCTTATGAACTATGGTTTGGCAAGAAACCAAAGTTGTCGTTTCTGAAAGTTTGGGGCTGCGATGCTTATGTGAAAAAGTTTCAACCTGATAAGCTCGAACCCAAATCGGAGAAATGTGTCTTCATAGGATATCCAAAGGAAACTATTGGATACACCTTCTATCACAGATCCGAAGGCAAGACTTTTGTTGCTAAATTCGGAAAACTTTCTGGAGAAGGAGTTTCTCTCGAAAGAAGTGAGTGGGAGGAAAGTTGAACTTGACGGGGTAACTGTACCTACTTCCTTATGGAAAGTAGTGCATCACAGAAAACTGTTTCAGTGACACCTACACCAGTTAGAGAGGAAGTTAATGATGATGATCATGAAACTTTAGATCAAGATACTACTGAACCTCGTAGATCAACCAGATTGAGATCCGCCCAGAGTGGTACGGTAATCCTGTTCTGGAAGTCATGTTACTAGATCATGATGAACCTACGAACTATGAAGAAGCGATGGTGAGCCCAGATTCCGCAAAATGGCTTGAAGCCATGAAATCTGAGATGGGATCCATGTATGAGAACGAAGTATGGACTTTGGTTGACTTGCCCGCTGATCGGCAAGCAATTGAGAATAAATGGATCTTCAAGAAGAAGACTGACGCTGACGGT